>NW_011967216.1:635077-718748 GCF_000949405.1 Vollenhovia emeryi | reverse complement strand
TTAAACATATCGACATTTATTTTGACAAACAATTAACAATCGCGTTTTGTCTCTCTCCGTCTCTTTATAAACCCAATATCAATTCTCATATTATCGTCAAACGCTCCCATCGTTCTTATCATAATTAATAATGTTTTAGTAGTAGTCAGTTCCATCTAGCGTGCATCTAGCTGGAGGGAGAATGAAAGCTGAAAAAGGCCACGTGAAAATTCCTCTGGACAAACGTGTGAACGACGCTTCCATCTCTTTAATCACGCTTGAAAATAATGCCCGTAGAATTCGACGGGCCCTTTAGAAATTCGCGTCACGCGCCGTTGCTTCCTAAAAAAGACTTAATTATCTCACGTCCATCGTAAGATCATTGCGCCCACAAATAAAGATTTTGACGTAGCAGTCATTCGAATCACGTAGCCGGTGTACCCGTAGTGTAGTTAAGTCTGACCTTGAATGCGAATCATGGAACCGATTCCTCTGCTCGCAAACAATGTCTATTTTCGACGTGCACGGACCGAATGTATTTTCCTCCTAACTAATTCATGTAGTAAATCAAGCATTTCTTCGCAAAAATCTTGGGACTCGCACCAGACTCCTTATAAGACACGAAACGCCTGTTGCTTACAATTAGACGTTCTAAGAATCACCTTAAATTAACGCAAATAATTTATTAGAATGAAAATCATTAGCGTTTTTCGAGTCGCAGTTAAGAACCGCGAGAGATGCCTAATTGCACGGTTCATGTAAGTGTAAGCTTACGTCTTGTTAGAAAATAAAGGAAAAATGTTGGCACGACCGTTCGGAACTATAATCGTGTAAATGTTCAACTCGCCTCATAAAAATGTCCATCGTCAACGGCTCGGCGCGAGGCCCGTTAAGTACTTGGAACAACAGAGCACCGGTGTGATCCACGGGTTCATTAGAATGCCTCGCATAATGGACGGCGATACGCGCGGATTTCTATAGGCGGGCGCGGCTAATGAATATTTATCTAGCAATTAGACAGCGCTAATTCCGGAACTGCGACCTGATTCCCCGTCGCCGTACCCCGGTCTCGGTTAAGCCAGGCCGCTGCAACGCGACGCAGTTGCGGCGGACTCGTTCGCCGCTTCTCCGCCGCACCGAGAGCGGTAGTAATTAATAAAGTAGCCGGTCGGCCGATGAAATTACCAGAACGTGAAACGCGAGTGCAAACACTTGAGTTCACGTTCTCAGGTGGTACTAATTGAGACGCTCCCTCGGAAGACAGTCGTCCCGCTGCGCTAACGCCCCGTGTCAACAATCACCGGCGGCTTAATTATGCACGCCTCTAATTACCAGCGGGTACCAGGTGCCGGACGGTGGCGGGAGGGAGCGAGGCAAGAGGCGGAAGATTGGTGGACTGGCCGGGTGTGTAAGTACCCGTGCCCAGTCTTACCCGTCGGCCGCGCTCGGCCGCGTCGCTCTCTTACCTCGCTTAATTTGTTTAACTAATCGGCAGAGAGAGCGTTAATTGTTTAATTATATAGACGTGAGCGCGCGTAGGCCGCCACGCGGCTAATGACGTCCGCAATCTTCCAGGCCGGAGTCACTCGTCGTGACCGGATCGTGCTAATTGTCACGACGTAAACGACTCATCCTAATTGACCGCGCGAGAGGGACCGAGAAAGAGATGGAAAACGAGATACGGGGGGAAGAGACGGGAAAAATTGGCCGGGACTGGCACAAGTAAACGAACGAAGATATCCCGTCTTCTTAGCCAGGGACGTGGCTTCGATTAAGGTGCCCACCTACAAACCGCCCGCATTATATTGTGATTAACGTGCCGACTCGCGCGGTGGTCCGCACCGGGCGTACTTTACGCCTCGCGCTTTCTTCCTGCGTTCGTGCTGCAGCTGGTCGTTACTTGGCGAGACTACGGGCCGATCCTGCTATTGATAATGCGCGCGAGTCCGGCACGGAGAGAGTACAATCGCCTCTACTTATTTTTCCGATTCTCGCCGATAAATAATTCCCCATCGCGTGGCCTCGCGGCTTCAACTATCTTCGAGATGATTCACTTCCCTCTTCATTCGTAATGAATCGAGATAAATACCGTCCCACTTTGTGAATAGTTAAGCTGATTCGTTAAGTATTGTATATGACAGATCGCTATGGGAACAAATGTAACCAACAATGGTATCACTAATTCAAATGGATATTACGTGAAAGATACTGCTTCTATAATAAACTCACTCGGACACTCGACACGCTAATATCCAATTGCGTATCACAACGAGAGTGAAATATTCGGGAGGTAATGTCGATCGAAATATAATCGTTGACTGTCATAAAACCATGGACGGCCGAATTAACTTTTTTTCGTGGCTCGTCGCGTCTAGAAATACGGCCGGGGGTAGTTAAGCCGCCTCGTCTAGGTCAACAAGGGTCCAAGGGGCCGAGCCCCCGTTTCCAGCATTACACCCTCGTGTCCTTCGACAATTTTATCAGTTATTCCGCGCTATTCCCAGCCGTGCGATTCTACGTACTACACGAGCAGATGGAGAAACGGCACGATCCTTCGTGGACTTTTTTTTTCACGTGAAGACACCGACGAGGGTGAGAGGCCGGGAGGCGGCGCGGGAGGGACAGATCGTTACTTGAGTATTCCGAGTGAGAGGCTCGTCATTCGTGAGAGGAACGTCTGGTACCCTCCGTCTCGTTTACGTACGCTACGATATCGCATCCGAAGCGAGAGAGAGAGCAAGAGTGCAAGAGAGAGAGAGAGAGGGAGAGAAAGAGAGGAGGAGAACCTTCTTCTTCCTGGCAAGACAATCAGGTAATGCCTGCTCGGTATGCCTGCTGTCGGCCAACGTGCGCCTCTGGGGTGCCATAAGACACTGGCGAAAAAAAGTGTGCTGCAGCGTCGCACCAACTTCAACCTCCACCTTCCCGCGGTTCCTTCTGAATTCTTCATCGGGTGTTGCCATCCTAATGGTTCGCGCACCGCTCCGATGCACGCGGCGATGGAACGAAATCCGCGGCTCAGAATCGGGAACGAACTCACGGGGAAGATGAGGAACGGACGAGGTGAGCGAGTCCTCGGGAGATATTGATGACTGAGGAAACCTTGCGCGGCATGAGGCAACTGCAGCAGCAAACTGTGCGATGGACTAAATTTATTTTTTACGCCACGTCAAGATTAATATTTTCAGAAAATCGTTACGTATTACGTTCCGCAGTTCGCTATGAATCCAAAAAAAGTCTACTGTTAATCTGTACAAACGCGTCGTGCATTTAGGCCGACGTACAAAAGCGTACCGGGGGGAAAAATCGAAATGGGATACATCGGGTCGAGCAGTTAAGTATCGAGTAAACAGCAAAATTATGCAAATTGATATAAAATTGTCCTCGCTTTTACAACAGTAAAGAGACGGGGCTCTCTATAAGAACTGCCTAACCGCGATGCGCCTGGAAATCATCGCGCGTCATTTTCTCCGCAATTATATTACCGAGAAAATAAGATGAGAAAGCAACGTCTCCGAGCCATAATCCGCGAAAGCGCGGCTGCTAATTGCTTCCTGTTCGCACTTCGCGCCGCATCACTTATCACACTTATTCGCGAGTCTTCGCAGATATGGAAAATTGTCCGCTTAATGATCGCGGAATCGAATTATTTTCGTTGATTCGTATCGCTGCGTAATCCACGTAACAAAATGTCAAGTGCTGCAGATTTGTGATGACTCCGGTGTTTCCACGAGCCGCGTTCACGTTCGGAAAGGATTTCCCCGCGGTATTCGGCGGCATTCGGTGCTGTGCAGACGAACTAATTATCGGAAGTCATTAATTCTCACAATTCGCGTACATTTCTATTCCCCCGAGGCACGCGTGCGCGTGCGTTTTGTCGATTTTCACGATAATGAAGCACGAAGAAAAGTGCGGAACTTGAACGGAATACAGAGCGAACGAAATAAATGCTGTCGGTCGATGAAGGGTGACTATCGAGCGCTCGATGACTCAGGGTTTTTTTTAGTATCGCCGATGATAATTTACGTCAGGGGTGCGCGACACGATCAGCAATCAATACCTCGAACGATACCTCCCCTAACGTTTTTTTTTTCTACGATACCCCCGATGTTACCCCTAACGCTAACGAAGCTGAAAGACCACCATTGCCATTTGGCCGTTGTACCGATTTTAACCGTGTGCATTAGTGGAATAAATGTGCTGTGTGCATTTACAAGTCATTGTATTCTCTCAGATGAAGGAAATGTTATTTAATGAACGCGGCGTTCAAATTTTCAAGCCAATAAGCCTCTCTATTTCGAAAACCATTGGGTAAATTTTATTTAGGGAGTTAACGATTTTAATTCAATACGTATGCAATATTAAGTAACACAAACGCATACTTTGGTACAGGTCGAAAAAGACTCACATGTCGCGTTAAATAAATCTGACACATTTTTAAGCTCGGGCTGGAGGAATAATACAGTTTCCTGGCGAGTCAGAGGAATCCCCCGAATGCGAGCCCGGGCGTGGGTTCCGACAGCGACGACGAGCTCGTAAGAGCAGAAGCCCTAATGACATTCGCCCGATCAAAGGAGGGCCACCCTCGGAATAACCGAGGAAATTTAAAACGTGCCCTTTTTTCAGCCAAAAAGAAACGAAGACTGACGAGGGTTAATGCCGATCACGTACCCGCGTACGCGAAACCCTTCCTCCTTCCCGTCCTTCGAGAGGCAAAGCTCACCCTTCGTCATTTTTCCCAATACCCAGCAGTACGCACCATCGATCAATTCAGACAGCGGAAGAATCGAGCTACGACGCCCGACGCGACTCCCGTTTGAATGTTTTAATCCTTGTATACGAGCGCAAACTCGCAAGTTGCAACGATAATACTGAAGCTACCCTGATAAGCAATGCTATAAAAACATGTATTACTTTTACAAGAAAATTAGGTACTTGTTATGCAAGTTTAATTATTTCTTTCTTAATACACGCCGGAGAAACCGCGGCTAAGAAATGAAGCAGCTAGAGAGAGCATAAATGTTTTTTTTTTATACACATATCTCGCAAATTCGTTGATGATGAAGAATGTCGATAACGAACAACCAATACTCAACTAACGTCCACGTGTCGACGATACTTAAGCGATGCGCTCGCTTAATTTAAAATCCGCCTAGCACTCGCGACGACGGTCGTAAAACGTGTCCAGAGTGATCGACCTGCGACTATTGATGTCACAGTGTGCAGAGTACAAAAGAGACTCTCTTTCTCTCTCTCTATCTCTTTACTGATCCTGGCTACACAAAGATCACTTTGATCAAAACCATCACAAACATCTGGATCTAGACGATCTCGCAAATACTCCACTACTGGCAAAAGACATTTGGTAATCAATCTTGATGCGGACCCACCGTGCGCTTCACAACGATTATCAATTGATTGTACACATCAACAATAATATTATATAAATTTGTGAACATTCTTCGGCTGCATTAATCGTCAAAAGAGTCATTGTTGTCGCTATTGCAATGAAAAAAAAATGCGACCGAGTAATTTTCTCTTCCTCGTCGTTCGATTTTTACGCAATTGTAATAAGAAGATGCGGCGTCCATTTAGTAATTTCAGCTGCGTAATGACCGATTCTCCCGGACCAAAGCAGGAAAGAAGGAGAAGATAATGTCCATATTAAAGTATTCACTTATCCCCGTTCATCTGCCTTGAAATTTGCCTCGGAGCAAGCTGATCCATATAGTCATCGTGCAACGATTGCTAACGACCGTACGCAATCGTGCACGAAGGATGAAAATTCCCCCCGTTGCCGATCACGTACGGCGACCTGCTCGATCGGGACGTGTCACGTACAGATAATCGTAATGGCACGCATTTTACGGATAATCCGACTGCGCACGGGATGAGAGACGCATCGGTATGCATGCATTCATAACGAGTCTTCGTAGTTTTCTTCATTTTGTTTAGAATATTTAATACCTTTAATATAGGAATCCTCCTCTGACGCGCAATCAATAATACTTTACCAATGCGGGCGTATCGCAGTGCCGAAGTATCGTCGATTTTTGCAAAGAAAAAACTCTACGTAAAGGTCAATGAGAATTTTCTCTTAAAATTGATCCTGAAAATCATGTAATCGTGGCATTTTCAAGAATTTTACGAGGGAAATTTTACCATACATTTTGCTAGCATTTACACTTGGTACACATTTTACTAGCAAAATGTATGGTAAAATTTTCAGAAACTCATAAAGTTAAATTAGTGACGCCGGTCAAGAAATCAAGAACTTTATAACAGAATAGACTCTGTTTTCTAACGTTGACCACTAGACACATTGTACAACGAAATTTCTGACTTCTAACTTAATTTTCACATCTCTAATCTGACGAATCTTACATTTGCGGGCACTCTTGTAAGTTTGTTACCTGAAGTATTACTGGCCGAAACGTTGCGTTTTATTTGAATAAAGTATTGCCAGTAAGCTTGTTTCCATACTTATGAAAATTCTCACAAAGCTGTCCCACGATTACGTGATTTTCAGGGTGAACGTTAAGAGAAAATTCTCTCCGTGCGATAAAAATGCGATAAAACACAGCGCAGCGCCGGGCATCGGTCGAGAAATCGCGACACCGTCAACCCTTCCCTCGTCGGGGCGTTCGATCGTATTCCGTTTATTCGCCGATTTACGCCGTCTATTACCGCAATAATCGATAGCGTCGATCCGACGATCCGAAATCGTCGGCATCGCCGCACGCGAACGCGATCACAAAGGGTAGGAAAGAAACTGCCCTCTTACCGATCACGTACGAAGATCCGCCCGATCGAACGTGCCACGGACAGACATCTGGATCGCGGTGCAACGTACGGATAATCATAATAGGAGGCGTTTTACGGATAATCCGCGTGCACGCCGAGTGAAGAATGCATCCAGGTATATCCCCGATGGGATTCACGGATACCCTCGTATACGTCCGTGTTGGTACACACAGGTGTTAGGCAACGGGCGGTGTAGTCCGAAACAACCGCGGTCTTGCTTTTCGTTCTCCTTTCTTCGCGTTCGCCCCGCTCGAGCGCTCGCTCGGACGTTTCAGGCGGAATCAAAGGCGGCCAAGGCGAAAAGGTTGTCAACCGTCGCGCGATTTAAATTTAAGAAATATTTACCGTTGAGACCGTGTCCGAATCCATCTCGGGCGTACGAAAATTAAATCACGAATGAGATAAATTGAGTGACGTACCGAAAACTCATACGTTCACGGCGCGTCCTTTGACGACGTACGAGGCGGCGGCGGCGGCGGCGCTGTAGAAGGACAAAAATGACGTGCACGCGAAAAGCGAAGTGCATCTTGGAGCGTAACGAGGAATCGCGAGCAGGGGGAGAGAACGCGGATCGCAGAGGAGCGAGCGAGCCAAATAACTCCCGTCACATCTACATGACATGTACCGTATATACATATTTACGTGCACACATTCGTCTCGCGCAGACGTGCGGCGGGTGCACGTATAAATAATTTTACGTGGCGTCGTGTGCGCTCGCTACGCGCGATTCTCTACGCGCACACATCGTCGCCGATGGAATATCTGAGACGCGGCGAAAGAAGGAGACAGGAATATTGCGTAAGGCGAGGAGAGGGAGAGAGAGGAGAGGAGAGACGCGTCTTTACATTTCAAATAAGTCGACTCACTCGTACCCAGGTTTCTTTTCCCTTCCTCGAGAGGGGGACCCCTTCTCCCCGTCCTTATACGTATTCATTATTGGTACGCGCCTGGTTATACCGCTCGAAACGTGCGTACCTGGCCCGAGTTCTCTTATTTGTCATAAATCAGCGCCAGATCGTACGACCGTCCGAGAATTCCTGATTTCGGCTCGTCGGCGCGACGCTCGACATCGTCATCGCAATTACGATTTCATTTCGATAGCGCCCGGTTTCTAACTCGGCGGGA
The DNA here is from genome assembly GCF_000949405.1 of Vollenhovia emeryi. Taxonomy (NCBI): domain Eukaryota; kingdom Metazoa; phylum Arthropoda; class Insecta; order Hymenoptera; family Formicidae; genus Vollenhovia; species Vollenhovia emeryi. Next base: position 710,840 of record NW_011967216.1, on the reverse strand, counting down.
CACAATCGTTCGCTCCTCGCGGTTTCGACAATTCTTAACACTTTATCGCTGAGGAATTTTTAATGCGAGTGCGCGGATCTGTCTCGAACAAGGGCCGCAGTTCCTAAAAGACTTTAGTGTTTGATTTAAAATCCTCTCGCGAGAGGGAGAGAGAGAGAGATTCAATTTTCTTTTTGCGTGAAAATTGTAGCATAAAAATAAATAAAAATTTACGAGATTATTATTGCTCCCATCGCAGTAACATTAAAGAAAAAATTCTTCGCTTCTCTTCCCACCTCGTTCCACCCGGAGCTCGCGGAGCTTAACATCGATGTGCTACGTAATGCTATTACTTCTATGTCGTTTGAAGAGAGAGATTATTTGAGAACTTTTAGTAAGCGTAGAGGTCCCCCTTTCTATCGTCGCTTTTATGCAAGTCGACGGAACAAGGTTGAAGAACCCCGAGAGGAGCTCCGAACGAGTCTAACGAAGCCCAACCCAACTACCGCCGCCAAGGGCTGTCTCGTTATCTTTTACAGATAGGAAGCCCACCCCCCCCCCCTCCCGTTCCCGCCGCCGCGCCGCCCTCGTTCGGCTTTCCACATGGAGGAACGGGCGCCATTATCACGAGAATCCTTATTTATTGGGAATCGATCGTATTCAAATCCCCCCAGGTTCCTGCCTCGGAACCGACGACTGACGCAAACTTCTTTTTCCAGTCTATAGAGAATCGTGGACCAGAAAAGGGATTTATCTGGTCCGATGCTATCGCTCATGACATTGTCGTGTCCCGACAAGCCGAGGAAATCTTCTTAATCGGAAAACAAGACGCTCTCTCTCTCTCTCTCTCTCCCTCGTGACAGCGAGCGAAGACGCGCTTCGTTAATTGTCATCAATTTATTCATCCCTTAAGGCCTGCGTCCACGAACTTGGTCCAACTTGCAGCTTTTGTGGAACAGCCGCGAGTTGATTGGCCGCACATTTCTCGAAACTGGAACTTGGGCACCGAGCATCGTGGACACATGCCTTTAGACATGTGCGTTGCTAAAATCGCAAATTAGAAAACCGACCTTGCTCGCAGCATAAAACGGTGAGCTTATCGTAGACCCAACTGGCAAATTTTATTAAATTCGTTGCCGCTACGTCTCGACCTTACTTCAGGTGTCGTAAATTTGCCAGTTGGGCTGACAATAAGCTCGCCGTTGCAATTTTTAATCATCACTGGCGACTGTAAGTGATTTCCCTCTTTCGTCGCTTACTCAAAACCCTTCCTTCGATCTTCCGCCGCGAGCAGATCGTGGCATAAAATTTCTCCCGTCCAATTCCCGATAACCCACGGCGATAATTCGTAATTCGAACGACAAGCACCGCGGCAGGACGTGTCGTTCATTCGAGCTTGTTTTTCAATTACGACGCGGATGTACCAACGGCATAAAACAGGATTCAACGTTACTGTCCCAAGCGTAAGATACACAAAGTAAGACGGACACCCGTAAAACGCCGTAAACAGGCGAGTTTATCTCGCGCAATCGTCACTCTCGAGTCCGTTCAGCGACGCTTCGAAGTGGCTTTTACGCGCGCGACCGGTGCGGTGCATCGCCTCGCGCGAAAAAGAGAAAGGAGAGAGAGACGACGACCCCGTGAGCGTAATGCGGCAATAATTGTGCTTTTTGCCGTCGACGACGACGACGACGACGACGACGAGGGAAAGAATTTTCTTGCCATGCTCGTGAACACCGCGTTAAGCACTCGCGGCGAGACGCGCGCGGACCTGGCGACTTTCGTCGCGTGCGATTATCCCGTAAATGTCAGTGGGAGCCGCGGCGGGGGTCGGTGGTGCTTTTACGTGCCGCTTTTACGAGCATCCTCTAGGATGCTCTTCCGAAAAAGGGACGTCTCACTCGGCCCCGCGCGCGAACACGTGGACGCTTCGCGCGATAAGACTTCTGGCACGACAACGCACAACCCCGTTTCCTAAACTATTGGCCTTTAACGATTGTGTTTTACTGCGATCGGGTGTGACCGTATTCGGTTTAGCAGCTGCATATTGATCGAAAGGATAGAGGGAATGTCCAGCGCGATCGAAATCGGCAATGATCTCAGCGTTCTGCCGCCCGCGCGGCCGAAATTAACGACGATATTCAATTTCGAGTCGTAATTCACGGCCGCTCGGGAGAGTGAAATTAAACTCGAGGATCGACGAAGGGCAGACCTTTTGTGCTAGGCCCCGGTTTGCGTCACGAAAATTCTAAGCTCGTGTTTCCACGCCCGCCTGGAAATTCCCGTTGAACGCGAGACGTCCTCAAGTCGCACGAGGAATCCGCCGAGGAATCCGCCCAGAAAATATTCCCCGGCAGATCCGCGCGATACCCCCGGTATCGCCCGCGAGATACTGTGTACTCGCCGTAATGGAAGGTAATGTATCTCGCGATCAATTTCTTACGCGCGTTTGCGTTTCGCGCAGCCTCCGCGCTATCTTCTCGCGCGAGGATATTATTAAGGAGGGCGGCTCTCACTCGGAGGCTGGCGCGCGCGGGGGAGGATACGAGACTCGGGGAGGAAGGTAGAGGGGAGGGCGGGGTGGGGGGGGGAAGAGAGGGAGAAAGAAAATTGACTTGAAGAAAAACCCCGGCTTGGAAGGCAGCCGGCTCCGGGGCTCGTGTGTAAACTTTTCTGAATTTCCTTAGGCAAATATTGGCCGGGCTCGCGGGCGCTCGCGCGCAGGGTCGTGCGAGACGGTGGCTCTTGGGGGAGCCCTTAGGGCGAAGAAAATGAGATTTTTCTCCGTGCCCGAGCTACGGCGCTCCACTCAGGTAGGACGACAGAGGGAAGGGGCTCGAATTCGAAATTAGCTCGTATCGAGGTCGTGCACCGCCGCCGTATCGTATTACACGAGGAATATATATATGTATGTATGTATGGTATGTGTGTATATACGCGGACACATTCGCGTACACGTACCGACGCCGCGCTCATAAAAATATTCCTTGATTGTCGCAGAAAATTTCGGATTCTACGGAAAGTCACGTAGGAATGAGCCATCGCCCTGGGCGCACGCGAAACTAATAGGGACGGGGACGACACATTTTGCAGTCTGCAATCCCAACGATATTAATTCGCCGCGGACGTAAATAAGGCGTCGCCTTTTTTTAGAGATTAAAACCTTACGGGTAATCGAAGCCACTCGACGAGATATTGAGATACGTCGTATTGTTCAAGAATTGAAGCCGCGACTGCACACTGAGAGATGAAGAAACAATCTCGCGTTACACAATTTAACGGAAAATTATTATACAATCGTTTGGCGACTAATTTACAGTTGAAATATTGACACGATAAGTACGTATCGCGTATTACGTTGGTGTAAACTGTCGTGCTGCAACAGCAAACGCATGAGACTCATATTGCTCCAGTAAGTTGTAACGAAGAAGAATGCTCGTCGCAAACTTTCTGGCAACAATCCGCCAGACCCTGTTCAGAAAAGACGGTAACGCGGGAGAGCGGCGTCGTGAATACCTTTAATATCCTCAGTATTCTTCGATTATTGAACGTGGCAGTACGCAGATACTTGGACAATAACCCGTAGGCGAATTCCTCGAGATCTATAAGGGAGCCTAGATTATAGCCGGGGAGGTAGTAGTGGTAGTATTATAGGACTGGAGGTGGGTTCCCGAGGGTGAAGAGGGTTGCCAGTGGCTCGCAGTCGGGGGTGGATGGAACGGCAATCATCCCTACTTGATGAGTTTTTCTTATTTTCCCGGTGGAGTTTTAAAAATGGCCGCTTGGCATGCAAGTCTGCTCGCGCGACTTGGTCTCTTGGATTTATTTCGATTACTTTTTTTCACCCTCGTACACGAAGCCACCCGTGTCATTCTCCCCGTCCCCGTCCGTATCACGTTCACACACATTTACTCGTCACTGTCGGGAGAATGTAGATTCTCCTGAGGTGGCTCGCATCACCGCGGCGCTCGAGATCTAGTCGCATTTACCTCGGAACTCTTTCATACAGAGATTTATATTGTTGCACATTATTCGGCCTTGAGCAGATATTTGATTTGATATCTAACGCGTGGAGTGACACAAGTCATTTATTGTCCTCTCTTTTCTCTATTCGAGATAAACAATATTGTTTATCAAAGCGGCCTCCCGTTTGAGGCCTTGATACTAACAGCTAATTTTGTAAATCCTCCAATTAAATTATCCCGACAGTCCCTTCATTACTCTTCTCTGCTCTAATGCGGTAGTAGAATCTTTGCCTTTGATTAACCAGACTATAGCTATGCGGGCAGGCGAAACGTTCATAGATCCTAGAGCGACGTTGTAGTGAGTCTAACGGATATAACAGGATCTGTGTGTCCAGCAATCATCGAGTATTGAGCGAAAGATTACATTAGTAATAAGCCATTGATATTTCATAGGGCAGGGATGCTGTATTGCCGCGCACACGCACGATCTCACAGACTTGCTCCCAGGAGATCTCAATCAAGGCGAAAAATAATTTTTATCCCGACCCACGTCAGACCGCTCCAATAATCTTCGCCAGCTCTGATCAAACTCCCTCGCGCCGTCGATGAACGTTGCACGTACAAGACCGCCTCTCTTTTATTTCCTTTCGTAATCTAATAAGATCTGCATCAATATTTCGCGTTGCATAATTGTCCGAGATATCTTGAGCGCTACAACGCGGTCAAATTTTGTGCAAAAGAAGATATACCGGAAACCCCGGGAAATTCCCGAATCGACGCCGATTTACTTTCAATTTGACAACGCGATATCGGGTAATCTCCAACGCGTGCCACAGCGTAGGAGATATCTCGGTTCTATTGGAAAGACGAAGCTCGAAAGCTCGCATCCGGTAGTCGTCAAACGATGCTTCTCGTCGCAATCAAATTTAAAGGAAAAGAGCGATCGGCGCGAGCACGCTTTTCCGCTCGCAACGAACCTGTTTTTCCCCGCGTCGTTATCGTCGCCGTCGTCGCCGTCGTCGTCGTCTCGAGGGTGCCTCGAGATCATTAGGTAGGAAATCGCATCGGATAGAGAAAGAAGGGGCTCGATGCGACGATCGCGCCGCGGGAATGAATTTTTTGAAGGATCGTCGTTTTCACGAACGGTAGGTAGAAAGGACGAGGATGAGAGACTTGGCCGGAGCAGCCTGAGATCTCGCCGTCTCACCTCCTCCTGTCCTTCTCCTTCTCGGGCTCTCTCCCTCGTCGTTTCGTCACACCTCCGCACCTCCTTTGTTTCAGCCGCTTCGCCCTCGGTTTTTCATACGGCTTTTTGCCCGCGCGTTTCGCCACTTAACTCCGGTAGTGTCGCGTCATCGCCGTGGCTGTCCAACGGAGCCACTAAGGACTTGGTGCGGAGATATTGGTGGTATGCGAGAGAGACGTCTGGTCCATCTCTACCTTTGATCCGTCCCCACTCTCCTTTTCTTGTTAAATCTTCCCTTCGTCGGGTCTAATATCGCCAAGGTTTCGCGGTTGCAACGACGAGGGTTAATCCGCTGGAAACGTCGCGAGTTAAATTACTCATTAGCGTAACACGGCTCCGCGTGAAACAGTTGTAATTGGAAAGTTATCATTTTTCCTTCAAATTATTGCCCTGCAAACGACTGACTTCCTCGTAGCCTAAGCTCGCGGGGCTTCTTTGAAAGAAATGTTGAAATGCTACGCTGTATACTGCCAATCACGAAGCTATCATAAGCCATACATTTCATTCGCAATAATTGCCGTTATTGCAATTAGGTTGTCATGAGTTACTGCACAGTCTACATGATGAGAACGAATTACATCCGCGAGCTTCCGCGATTACAGCGTGACCGACGTATTGGAATCTAATTTTGCCGTAATAGAAATTCAGCAGAACCGTTAAGACAAATTCAAGAGCTAATTGATGACAATGTGCCTGCATTACCGAGGCGGAAAGAATTGCCGCATTAACGTTCGTCCTTCTCGCATCTATTCTCCCTTTTTATTTCAAGGTTTGAAAAACCGCTTCTCGCCCGAAGTGCAAAGGACAGAGATCTCTTCCTTCCGCGGCAGTTCTTTTTCAGATACGTCCGTAGAAAGTAGGATCGACAAGATAAACTTTCCGGGCCTCTCCTACCACGACTATTGTCCTGTTTTAACAAGACGCGACAAAGAATAACAGCGGAGTACCCCGAAAGCGCGGGACAATTAACTTAAAATGCATTGGCCTGATTGAGAAGAGGTTCGTCCGGGCGTCTGACCGTCTGTCTGTAGGCATGTCTGACAACGTCGAGCATAGCCGTCTGAATGGGCTTGGAATGCGCCGCTGCCCCCCCCTCCCCTCCCCCTTTCCCTCGCTGGCTCCCCCTCGCCCTGACATACCGCCGATGTATTCCCTTTATACGCAAACACGTATACCTGGTTCCTCACCCACGCCCATATATAGGACTCCCCATCCAGTGATGGATACGAACGAGGCATGAACACTGGCCGTTTTCGGAAAACATCAATAGCCGCCATTGTCGCGGGTTGCACGGCTCGTCGGGTTTAACGCTCGAAAATAGCGCCGCGCAAAAGAAATAGCCTCGCTAATTCGAGGAAGATTGTTGCACGGATTAATCGGAGCGACGACCGCGGATAGTTTTGAAAATCGTAAACCTCCGATTATGACCGCGAATACGCCGGCATGATTTATTAATTCAATGAAGAACCATTTCCTGCACGCGAGTCGCTCGTTCTGTTAACTTCATTAACCGTCGGTCTACGCCGTGAGAGAATAAAAAGCGTATTCAAGCAGTACACGAGCGATATCATTCATTCGATATCTCTATCAAGACGTTATTAGGCTGATGATAGAGCAAGTAATTTGTTCTCCCTCGAACGTGAAATGTACTTGTCACAAAAATACCTTTGACTCTGTCAAATTGATAATCTTAGCAGTTCGCAAACAAATCGAAATAAATTAATAGCAAAGAAATGTTCTCGGAACGTTGTTAGCCTAGCAACGCCTGTTGATAAATTAGGTTGTTTTGTAGCCCTTGGAAGGGAAGGTTCTCTTCTTTCAATCACGCAGGACACGGTATCAGAGCGGTCCTGTAAATTCAGTTTTTCCTCGTGAATTTTATCGCGAGCAATTGTCTCGAAAAATATCTAAAAAAAAGCGATCTTAATAGATGTCTAAACAAAATTTGTAAAAACCATTTTTGTAACGACGCACGTCGGGACGAGCATGAATGCACTTAAGAAACACTTCTTCATTATGATACAATCTCCCGCTGCCGATAATACGGCGAAAGAAGCCACGGTCCCCGGACCCGCGCAAAAAGATCCTATTGAAAATCAGGGTTACGCGATTATGTGCTCGCCGATCCAGAACCCCCAACCTCTTCCAATTATCCCGAAACTATTGTCCTTCCGCTTTGCGATCCTCGGTCAATATCTTCCCTTTCATGCTTGGTTCCTCGCGAAAGGAGCACAAAGGAGCGGGTTCCTTCATGGCAGAGCTACGACGCACTGATTAAAAATTATCACCCACCGACTACAAAGGGGGCACTTGCCCGCCACTCGCTGTCCCCTTTCCCCCCTCTAGACAGTTCTCCTCTTCTACCATCCCCTTTCTCAACCTCCTTTTCTTTTTCCTCACTCGCCGACACTTCGTCTTCTTATTTATCTCGCCCTGGTCCCCACAAAAGCTAAACAAGCCACGGCCGCCGAGCTTGCGGCCGAGGAAACTTGGCAGACGAATTAAAAGTTACAGTCCTCCTCCTCCTCCTCCTCCCTACATAAGATGAGAGTTTCGGTTGGTGGTGGGGTATTTGTAGAAACGAAAAAGCAGTGATCGATTGTAAACAAATATTCTCGGCATGTAAAATATGACAAAATCTTTTAGTCTTTGCTGGAATATACGGCACAATTCTTACGTTAACAAAATTATCATACCATTGTATACCAGTCTGATAAATAATGAAATACAAAGTGTATATTAAAACGATAACAATCGAGTTAACTGTATAAAGCATTACGTAATTTAATATTGTCAGTAGAACGTTCCCTCAATTAACCTACATTTCATTTATAATTTCTCACAAACGGCATAAAATTGCAACGCATTACACATTAAATACTTTTTGTCATTTAAATTTCATTGAGGGCAAACAATTACGTAAATTCAAAGGCCCATTATGTTCCGCGAGTGCAACGGGACTTCAACGATTTTAACGATGCCATTCGGCAAAGAATCTTGCGTTCTCTTTTCTCGACGGGGAGGATGGAGTACCGCTGGATTGACAGAATTCTAGACCGTGATTCTTCACTTTCGCGGGACGATAATAAACGCGCCTTTCAATCATTATTTAATTCCCTCGCAACCGGTATTTAATGTGCGGTTTCGTCATAATGGCATGTTAATCGCCACAGGAGAGAAAACCGCTACCGCTGCCTCCGTACGGACGCCCCGGCTCCTCGATCCTCAGGATCGATCCTTCCTTTCTGACGTACACACGAATACGCCCATCGGCATTCACGAGCGCCGGTCACGAAAGGGGCCGTGACTCGCGACGTGATTCGCACGTATCGTTGCCCTCACGATAATCCCAATGCCAGTGAACTTTCAATCCCGGAGGAGCTCCGGGCTAACCGGCGTTGAATTCCCGCCATCACCCAGTCATTGCCATCCGCTTGCTAACTGGCGCATCGCCGATAAAATGTTGAGCCTGTATTGGGGGTCACGATCGCACAATGAGCAAAATATTTATGGGACAATTAAGACGGGCGTACCCCGATGAATACCAAGAAAAATATTACTCGGAAAAATTTGATTCACTTTTATCGCATAGATGCAACAATTGTTGCGTATGTTATTTGTGTAAAGAGTTTCGTGTTGTATTGAATTCTGGCCTAATTTATCGATATCCTTTACGCCGGGAATTGGAGATCAATGTTATACACACGTGCTTTTTAAATGGCGATTACGTATGCGTATGTGGTTGTCAGTCGTGGTAAATTAATTCGTAATTTTGAAAATCTCGAATGCATCACGTGAAAGAAGTCGCCAGTCAGTCGGCACAGAATTATACCAAGGCATTGAAATGAGTTCTGAGAATCCGGGTAGAGGACTTCACTGTCTTAGGGTACCGTCCTGGAGTCCACGAAATTGATGACTCGTCCTAGCCCAGTCCATTGTGTCTAATTTGCTAATTTTAGACAGAGGTCATTACAAAGAATATCGTCCGGGTCCACGTGGATCGCGGAGAATCGTTTTATATATCTGGCTAAACTTTTGAAATATGCTCGCGTCCCTCGCGCAGACCAGAATAACGGCATTTACATAAATGACAAATCGCAAAAACCGTTCGCAAGTTTTAAAAAGATTGGACATTATATGCAATTTCTCCGTCGAGATTACCGCCGAGATTAACGATTTAAACATGAATTATTGATAACGCGGGTTCAATGATCATCGGAGACTCAACGGAGCAGCTCGCACATAATTTAAAACCATAATTTTTTACCCGGTACATTTCAATCTCGCATTTAAGGCAATGCTACACAATAAATCCAAATGGACAACGCTTGCACGTGCGTCTCGCTGAATCAGCATGAAGAAGCGTGGCGCGACACAACGACTCATCTGATACTGCTTGTTACATTGTATTGTCGCGATTTTAATAACTATCCGATGGACACGATCGAATGTATTTCCAATCCGCCACAATAGACACTAGATGCTGAAGGATCTATCTCTAGATAGAGATGTATTCATATTTCCAATAAAAGAATTAAAGATAACGTAGAGTATTACGGCGTGTTAAATATCCGATATTAAGCTATTCCCATTTGATCCTCGGTATATTCTGTCGCTCGGGCATTGCCCAAAAGTGATAGTTTCTGTTTTAATCTTGGTGATGGCTCCAAGCACATCGCTGAATTTCGATATAAGGTGGAGAACGCGTGATTTGGCAGTGCACGAGTCTGCCACCCGGCCGCACTATAAAAACCTTATCGGCGATCTTCCCGCAGCTCGAGTGGGGACGCTTAATATTAATGTCTCCTCTCTCGCGGAGGTATCCCTGCATTCGTGCATACCGGGTGCTCCGAGAGAGTGTCGCAATTTATTCCTGACGCTTCTGCATTTCCCCTTTACACAATTCACTAGAATTAGCGAACAGAACGTTCGAAAGCAGTAATTTCACATCTTCGTTTTCATTGATACAATGGAAAAAACATGAGGCGATTTTAATTTAAATAATAAACACTTCTTATTTCAATCTGCAAATTAAACTCAACCTTTTGCGAATTGTGCTCTTTAAATATTATCAGTATCTGGAAAGTTGTCTTTTTGAACGTGTCAGAAGATCTTCTCTAAAAATGAAAATTAGATTAGGCGAACGTGTCGTCCGTGATAAGGACGTGCGTACACGTAGCTGTGAAAAGAGAGAGATTCTGCCGCAATTTATGTCGAATTAATGTGTCAATCGCGCGGTAAGTAATCGCGGCTTGACTCGTGTCAACCTTCGAACTCGCTTGACCCAGAACGAAATGAAGTCGGTCTTTGACGCAGCCTTGATCTTTCGCGATCTTTCATCCTTGCACCATGTCGAGGATCATCCGCCGATACCGAGGATCGAAATCATTAATTCCACGTGATTCCGTACCCGCCCCGCCAATCGCTCCGGAGTCTCATTCTCCGCTCCGTTCCGGGCACCATGACTTTTACCTCTAATTGCGAGTCACCTCGCCCAGGGACTTTTCGCAAGACAGACTGTTGCACGCAAAGGTCATCGAGTCGTTTACGAAGGAGCAAATGTTATCCTTTAGGCGCGATAACGGCCGTCATGATGAAGTGGAAATGCTTGGCACGTTGTTAATCAGAGAGCCGATGCCTCATGAGAAGAGAGACCGAAATCGATATACAAAGAGATCTCAACTCCCGCGCGTTCGGAACCTTCCTACATAATCATGATAAATGCCGCTCTCTCTCGCCATACTCGAATTTACTTTATTCGATCGATATAACGGGAGAGACGGTTATTTTCAAATAAACAATCCACTCTAAACGGACGGCTGTCCGGGCGTGCGGCTCTATTAAAAATTGCACGCTCGCTGACACGACGGAGATCGCGAACGGTTGTAACGACCGCGGCGATAACTGTCGCATCTGCAGCTCGATTCGCAAAGCTTGAAACACAGCCACCCTATATAAGATCTCGTGGCCGCATATATAGCCGTGCGCCAGGTACCAACGTCTCGCATCCCCCAGTATAACGTATGAACACCACGGGCCCGAGGTAGTATAGGAGTTTAATTGGTGGTAATATGAATCCGCGTAATATAAACCGCCATCAGTCTCTCGCCGGGAGAGTGAACGAGCGGGGAGGAGAGGACCGACGGGCGGGTCGGAGCGGAGGGCGAAAGAAGGAACACGCGCGGCCCGAAACGGTGTGTCTCCACCTTCGTAATACCGACGGCTCTTTTTATCACTGTCGCGAGATTTGGCGCTCTTTAAGCGCACCGATCGTTGATTACGCCAACGATAATTCACTTTAGAACATATATACCTGGAAGGGCCGTAGCCAATCTGAACAATGTAGCAGAGGTGTCTTCGATATCTACCGTATCCCTGTCCGCGCTAAATCTGCTGTGCACTTCCGCGCGACAATCCGCGCTGATTACAAATTAGAAAGATTTAAGGATGGTTACCTATAAGACGCGAACGAGTAGTCCTTTGTTGTTCTTAAAGAAGGAACTGGAAGAATCTACATAACTGTACATATTCTATTCTCCAAGCAACTTGTGAAATTATTCTGCAATCGGCGAATCCTAAACTAAATTAACTCGAGTAATTTTTTATGGCCGTTAATTACACGCTAACGACAGGTGGTTTTATTAGATTAATACGTTGAAACTGATATTGCCAAACTGGTGCATGCCGAAGTGTAATAAATCGCTCAAGTTGTTGGGATTACACCTCTGGGAAAAAAAAACTGAGATCCGCGCCAAATCACAAAGGCATTCAATAGACGCGCGGCGGAGAGACTTGCAGGCGCACAGAATCCCGCGGGGAAGCCCGAGAGAGCGAGAAGTCGTTGACAAAAAAAAAATTACATTGCTCGCAATTCTGCGAGCCGCGAAAGAAAGGGAAGAGGGAGAGGGATAGAGAACCAGGTTCGTTGACTTTCCAGGGACGCGACCCCAGCGCGATCGGTGGAAGATAAATACCCGAGCGGGCGCGGAGGAGGATTCCCGAGCGTTTTCCTCCGGGAACGAACCATCCTGCCATTCCTCAGAGTCCTCCCTCTCGCGCGCCCTCCCCGTGGACCCCACGCATTTTCTCTAATGTATTCACAAATCTTCGTTCTAACGCGGCGTTATCATTCTCCCAGCAGCCCCGGACGTCTCGTACGGTAGCGATAGTGGTGTGCGCTCTCGCGCGTCTACGTGCAGCGAGAGCGCGCGAGTATGCGAGACCGGCGCGACGGGTGCCCCCTTTTTTCCACCCTCCGTCGAGGGGTGGAATTCATTTCGCGGCCCAACGCCCTCGACTCCCACGAACGGCACCGCCGTTCGATTGCTTCGATTATCCTTACCTTATTCCTCGAAGCTCATCCCTTCAACCGTTCCCCGACCATTACCGGCGTCGGGAGTTTGCTTCTTTCCCTCGATTTCGATTCACCGTTCTCGTACCGCGACACCGAAAAGCATCCATATACGCGTTCTGCGATGTGGATGGCGGGACTGGATGGCTCAGCCGCCCGACAGCCCGAAGGTCCTAGGTTCGAATCCTGGGGTCTAGTTCTCGCCAATTTTACTGTGGACGCTATTTATTACTCACGGTTGGAGAAGTGGTGGGAATTCTGAAATATATAAAGAAAGGAAAAAGAGATTAGTCAGAATGAAAAACAGTTTGTTGAAGAGTCAGACAATAATATGAAAGTGCTGTCTATAATATTCCGCTTCAATCGTGAGAAATTGGAAAACAGATGTTCAGAATTACTATATGAATTGCACGGATAATCGAAAGATTGGATTACGCTTTTGTACATTTCTACATTCTTGCCAGTATTTTCTAGAAAATAATTCAATTCACAAATTTTGCTGTTATTACTCAATTGAATTAAATTCTTGAAATTTAATTAAGTATCCGTCTTATCAACATTACAGTCGGAGCAGCTATAATATCTCTTGTATTGTTTCGCCTCGGAAAAAAAAAGAACTGTAATAACGCTAAGCGATCATCCATTTCCATTATAATTTCAGCTCTCGGGACTCGTTCTCGACTTTTCATAAAACTTTACGTCTCCAGTTACGTACGTCGTCGGGGCACGAAGACGTACGTATTCATAATCGACTTGCCGCGGGTATATGCAGGATATTTCGAGGGTGGAGATAGGAATATTCCGACAGGGCACCGCACTGCCGGGCGAGGGACGTGGGGAGTTGAATTCGCGTCGTCATTCCGGAATATGAGATTTCCAGGAGCGCTGCCGATGGGTGGCCGGGAGAGGGTCAGGCAGGACACGGGTCGCGAGTCCGTGGGGGTGGAATTTCAGGGATGGATAAGGCGGACGGCTGCGCTCTTCCGTATGTAAGTCGCATAAGTGAACGAGCGGCGCACGTGTGTGCGACACTACGTATCTACAATGAGAAAAAGAGATAGACATAGAAAGGCGGGGGAAGAGGGAGATGGGGGAGCGAGAGACAGACAGAGATACAGAGAGAGAGAGAGAGAGAGAGAGAGAGAGACGACGGAGAGGACATTATTGGATTCTGAGCGTTCTCGGAGTTATTAAAATTCGAAGCCAGCGCAAGGAACACAGTGGCGCGGGGTCCGCGGAGGACGGAAGGATCCGGACAGAGAGCGAGAGAGAGAGAGAAGGAGAGAGTACGAAAAGCCACCCCGTCGTGAAAGAGGGGTAAGACGCTTCCATGAGAATATTAAACTCCCAATACCGGCTGCCCCTCTTTTAAGAAGGGCCCTCCGTTACCTCGGGCATAACAGCTTGTTCGCCCGCGCGACCGGCTAACCACGAAAAAGAGAATAAGAAATGGGGAGATTGCGTCTCGGAGACGAGACACTTAACAGGGTGGAAAGTTAGCTGGAGATCGGTCGAGATGGATACTAGCAATTCCCGCAAACATGCTGCTTGTTACGGACACGAGCTCGCTCTCGAGTTTGTTAAATTTAATTTACGTTGCGCAAAATTAGTAGTCGACGAATTTCTTTTAATTAAAACTTCTCTGCGATATGATAATCCTACGACTTTGCCGTATCTGCATTTTATATGGCGAGACGAAATAAAACAAGAAATCGAAACTTCTAATCGAATTATGTGTGAAAAGGGGTCAAACTTTTATCCGTACAGTTTATTCCTACGCAACGATACTCGAAGAACAATGTTCAAGAAAAAAGAGACCAATAAACGTAGACGTCAATTAGTTGTCTTATACTACGTGTAGTTGAATTTGCTCGTCAAAGTTATTATTGCATTAACTTGATATTTATTATTGACGCAACTATCGCAAATCGATCGCATTAATTTATTAAGACCTTACGAGCTAAATCCGGCGACGTCCGATTCGCCGTGACCCCGCAGAGCCATTTTCCTTTCGCTTTTAACGTAAACGGACTATTATCGAGGAGAGGCGATCGATCATCCGAGCCAATAACAAATGTCCCCGTCAAAAGTAGCTCTCTCTCTCTCGACGTCGCGGCAAACACAAAAGACGACGGCGAATTTTCAAGAGGGTCCGCCGTAGGGAACGTCCAGGATTCACCTTCGCGAGGGCCGGATTCGGACAGGGTGGGGCCGATGTAGATTTCACCTACGGCCACACGATCGCATGTGAGCAAATATAGAGATCCTCAACGTAATCTGCGTAATCGCCGGATGACGTCGTTCATCGATCATGTCACGACAATAAACCTAATATGATTTAGCGCGCGGAGCGATATGGCCGGAGACGGGAGTTGACCGTCGCTCGAGCCGCGCACGTGATTATCCGGCGGTTCCATTATTTCGAAAACACATTGTACACGTGCGCCATTGTGCGGCAAACGATCGCTGCCAATTGCCATTTATACGCGGCATGTGTTTATCTACGTAGAATCCGTTATTCATCCGTTAGTTGCGAGCCAGCTTTCGTGACAATGCAGCTTAATCATAAGTATGAGTTACCGTTAATAATAATTATTAACAATACACACATGTAATAAAAACGTTCGATCGCACGCATCTTAAATTGTTAAGTATTGAGAAATATACCGCGTACGGGAGAGATCAGTTAAATGCGTAAAATTATCGGTGTCGATCCGCACGTTTGTAACACGATGAATCCTTACGGAAAAGTTTTGTTTCTGTGTAAGACGTATGATTCTAGCAAAATCCTTTCCATACCCTTTCAATACGTGATTTGCGATGTGAAGCCGATTACAGCCTCGGGTTACACGTATCTTCCATGCAGCGACGAAATGTCGGATGAATTTTATGAATGGCAACGATAGGGGAAGCCCATGATCGACGAACTCGTAAATTTTAAATTATGTGGACTCAGTTGAAAGCTTCGATCCTTCGGGATTAATTCGCGTTATTCTCAGCACCCCCTTTTTCGACAAGCGTTCATATTTCAGCGTTAGCCATCGAAACCCGATCGATAATTTTATGCGTGTACTTTAACGGAATCTAAACAAGAAACAGCAAAGAAATGTCTCGATGCAAGAGATTAAGAAATCGCGAAAATCTTTCCGTGCAGAAGCGCGGAAATGAAATATTCATCAAGTTAATTTCCTTACTGTCTCGCAAAGTAAATTTTATTCCGCACAAAGCGTACGTGCAAATAAAACTGACGGGATTACGATCCGCAGGCGGGAAAAACGAAAGGTGGATGAACCCTCGCGTTTGATTTTTGGGCTGGCATTGCTGCCTGTCGGCCCGGAAGAAAAGCCTTTAGAGAATTTTTCCGCCTGGCAGGCCCGGCCGAATATTCGTCGTCCTCGAACGAGAGATGGCGGACCTATCCAATCCGCTTTCTCATTTCCGTGATTGCTGTTTTAAATAATTGCATCCCTCTGTACCATCCCCTCGCCAAGCCGTTTGTACAATATATTTCGCTGCAGAACCCTTTACCGCACCGTCCGTTTCTACGCGCCGTGAACCGTCGAACGTAGCTCCGGATAATTCGCCATTTTTAATTAAATGCGCCCGAATTCGTTGGCAAGCATTTCCAATGCACAGCCAGCAATTAATTGCACGGTATCGACGATGCTTTTACAAAGGGATCACGTCACGACTTTTTCGAAATGTGATTGCGAAAAGCCTCCGTACGCTAACAAACCGGGAAATATTATTCGCGACGACTCGTGAATTAGATGCCGGGCTCTCACAAAGGGTCTTCCGGATCAGAGTGCGCGGCGAGAGATCGGCCATTAGACATTTTTTAACAAGCTGTCGCAGGGGGGAAAATATCATGTTTCCGTAAAGCCAGGGCATCCCTCTCGGTCAGCCCTTCAGCTAAACTTCCCCTTGAACTTCGGTCACCGCGCCGACCCCTGTAAACGATCGATCGTCTTCGTAACGTCGCCCTTCATTGTTTCCGACACCCCGGTGCCAACGGCGGGAAAAAATTTACATCGCCGTCCATTTTCGACACAGTACCCTCTTAGCTTAGGGTAAACTCAGAGCGCGGTGATAATGAGAAGCGAAGGATGGAACGTCGTCACAAGCGACAGCTGATTCGAAAAGATCATTAGCCACCTTGCGAAATTACCTTGAAGTGTTACATGAAAAATAATGACGGAGCCTTGTTCTAATTTAGTCACCCGGTGATATAAACTTGGTTAACCGTCTTTACGTAACGTCAAACGAATTATTTCTTTTTTAACAAATGCCATGTTGCCCCACGATTACATGATTTTCAGGATAAACTAATTGGACTTTGAATGGAATATATAATGCTTGTTGAAATGAAGCTAACCCGGCTCTGAAAACTGGATTCTGAATAGAATAAGAGCAGGACAAGGGGGGACGTGAAGTATCGCGCGCAGTGACGACTGTCGTGCGAGACGGCCCTCACGAATCGAAATCGCTCGATGAAGGTGAGCCGCGGGGAACAACGAAGCGGGAGAAAAGAGGATAAGCAGGGAAAGAGGGAAGGGAAGGAAGGGCGCTCCGAAGAGACGGGTTGCGCGACGAGGAATCGGGAAGGAGGAAGAGGAAGAGGGACAGAAGCGCTCCGAGCAAGTGCTAAGCCCGATGCCGAGAGTGCCCAGGCTAAGCCAGAAGGCAGAAAGAAAGGTTTTATCTGCTCGCAGTTATTTATCGCTTTCCGTTGTAGCGGTGGCGTCGGGGCACGACCAATCAGAAGTCAGTATCCCCGGGTACCAGTCCGCGCCATCCGCATACATTATCGTGCGGAGCCTCGGCCATTGTCTTTCCACCGTTGTAAATCACATTTTATTCCCTCGCTTACGGTTTCGTTTTATTTATTTGTCGGAGAAACGTATCGCTACCGTACTCGTGGCCAACTCGCGCGCTTCCACACGTACACGCGCGCACATGCACGCGCGCGCGCGCGCAAGTGTACGAGGACAGACGAGAGCGCGAGCGCGCCTGTGTGGGTGGACACACGTGCAAAATCGAGAGACACGTATTTTACAACGTGTGTGCGAGAACGAATACGGGAAGAGAGAGAGAAAGGGAGAGAGAGGGAAAGAGAGAAAGAGAACAATGTGCTCCAAGTTGGCTTCGCCTCTTGACCGCAGAACGTGTGAGAGGAAAGGGGGCCAGGGGACCGCAACGAACGACTTCGATTTTTATTAAGCACCCGAGCCCGACCGTCGTCGACGACTGTTTAACCAAATTCCATCGCTAGATCATCCCGCCGCGCCGGGGCTCCTGCAAAAGATTCATTCCGACGTTCTTTTCCTACCTCCTCGCGCATCGCTTTTCTCTCACCGTCGAATCGTTCTACTCGGAAGGAACAGCAAAAAGAGACTGAAAATCGAAGGAATCTAAATCCAGATAAATAAATTACCATTCGAAATTACGAAAGTCGCGCAAAGTACCGTACTTAAAAAATAGTGAAATTATTTGATTTTTATTTCTAAACTCAATTGCTCAAGCAGCGTCGACGTAGCGCGCGTCCATTCCAACGCGTTACAATTTGTAATTTATGGCTGCATCGAATAAACGGACTGTTTCGATCAAAAACAGAAGCGGCGCGCTATCCATCCGGCAAAAAAGGATTGATTTAATACCACGCGTCGAACGGACTTTATACGCTCTTCGTGATACGTCTTAATTATACGTTAGGCTGTTGCATGCAGATACTTAACTACAGTGTTGCCATTCCGACGAGGCAACGAGTTTCTCGCTTCGGAGTCGAAGGTCGAAGGGTAAAAATGTCTGCATGAAGAGAAGGACCGACTGCCAGCGACTCGAGACGATTCTTGTACAATAACATTTGAGCAAATCTAAAAGATTAATTATTCCAGACCTGGGGATTTCTTTGTCAGCGCTTAAGCGACACACTTAAGCGCCACAATGTTGGGAACATTATATTTATTTTGCTGCTTGTGTGCAACACTTTTGATATTTAATACGATGTTAATGCATGGAGGATGCTGGAGAACGACGCTCGACATTCAACATTTGCATTGTCTATTTGAATGTAGCAACGCTGCGGCGACGACGGCGACGAGCGTGTATGATCGTACGGGCGTTAAAATGAAAACACAATAGGGAAATGTACACTCTCGAGAATAAATCAATAGGATTTCAGATTCCAAGTAGCCCCTTCGAGTCTTTTGCAAATATCTCGCGATTTTTTACAGTTGCATATGAGATATAAATGTCACGTTTCTTCTAACCCCAGTCTTGCCCGCCTCAATCGCCCTGCATTTTTCAAGGTTTTCAGATATAGAGATAAAAGTCGCGTGTCAGCGTTGCTACTGCTTGTAACAATAGTGGCCACGTAGAGGCCACTGCTTATGACGGCAATCAGAACGAGGTTGTGAAAGAATTCTACATATTGACGTTGGAGGCGTCGAGGCGGAGAGAGAGTTTGGCCTGTAATGCCGTTTCTTCGGCGTAAATAGACGAAAACTCGATAGAAAACGCGCAACATTGGTCGCAACAAGACGACATTTCGCGAAGCCTTTCGACCTGCTTCCAAGTCCAGGTAGAGTTCCTTGGCAACGCGTGATTCTGAGATGTTCCATCTGCTTTCCGGTTCCCGCCCCCCCATCTCGTTCCATCCGCGTTTCCTATTCCCGTAAAAAAAAAAAATTACCATGAAGCCCTAGCGCAATGAAATAAAATGCCAAATGCTTGTGACAGTTTCAGCGGTGCAAGTAGACCATGCAGGCCAGGCTCTCTCCCAACCTCAGTCGCGTCCTGGCCATCAACAGGTCAGTACGATAAATGTTATTCAAAGTTATCAGTGTGTCTGATTCGCCCGATAGTGCCACGACGTAACGCGGTTTAGGCAGCGCGAGTGTGACTGAGGTTGACAAACGTGTAATTTGTACCCGCAACATTGTCCGCACCAATGATAAGAATATCACAATTCCGCAGACCGTGTACAACAATCTTAAGCAAGATACACGGTTTACGGCAGCAATTTAACAAAACAGTGCGATAAGCTGCACTCGTACGGTGACAAAATTTTAAGTTAAATGCATTCGCGGAATGTAATTCAATAACAATTGAATAGTTCTCCCCCCCCCTCTCTCTCTTTCTCTCTCTCTGTCTCTATTATATATCTTAATTTCACCGCCAACATGTTGCCTGCATGGATCTATCGGACGTCTGCGTTTCGTCGGGGTAATCAGCGATCACACAATAAAATTTACGAACCTACGGCGAACGCTGCGAGTGTCCAACGGAGAGAGAGAGAGCGCTTACTATGTGCTTTGATAAATTTCGCGTTACGATGAACGGCGTTCGGCACCGTTCGGCGCGCTGCGGGGGTTGAAAGAAACTTTCCACCTACGACGACGCGAATTTGTCTCCCCGCGTGACACTATTTCCTTTTCTCTTGTCATCTTCGAAACAACCTGCGGTGGGCCGCGCGGAATGAGCACGGAGAACGGTCATACCCCACGAGGGAAAAGACAGCATGAGGGTGCTTGATTGGTGGAGACGGTGGTCGGCGAGGAGGTGAAACTTTAAATCGCTGTAATTCGTTTTCACGAGCCCTCGCCAAACCCTCCGCCGCGCCGGCGCTGGTCTCTCAGCATCCTGATTACTTTTCCGAGCCCCTTCGAACCGCACACGAGCGTTCCTGTTTTTGTTTTTTTTTTCTTACTCTCTTGCCTCGACCACTCTGCACGCGCGCGACTTTTTGTCTCCTGCGAAATTAGCCCTCGAATTAAATCCCCACCTACCCCGAATCATTTTCTTTTTGTCGCGGTAACTCGAAACCGCGCGCTGATGCTTGTCTTAAGTTTCTTTGCCAATACCCTAGCGAGCCCTAGTCGATGCCACCCTTCAGATTCTTCGAGCGCGACCCACCCTTCCATGCAAATAAGCGCGTCGCGATTGTTAATTTGCATCCATGCAAGATGTATTGTCCCTAGCACGAGTCCTGAGAGCAACAGAAACTCTACAGCTGACTAGAAAGAGAGACGTATCCTTTTATATAAATTTATCATTATTATTATGTAAAAATCAAATATGTCAGTGACTATGATACGTAATTAAAGACAATTCACTTGCATTTAACATTCGTGACCGAATCGCAAAGAGGTAGAAAGCAAATCAAGTATTCTTAAGCGCCGATGCGCTGAGATTTGTGCAGAGTTCTTCGAACTATCGAGTCGAATTTTCATACTGCAGAAATATTCCTACGGAATGAGACGAAGCCAGGAGTACATTTAGCACACTAGATTTCGTTGCGACAAAACGCAGTTTAAACGATCGTAACGATGGATAAATGGTCATAGAGCGAAGCATCGTCCGACTATATGGATAAAGGCAGCCTAAAAAATCGATAGTTATAAATGTACTACCTTTGTGGATACAGAACTGTATCGTTCGGCTGCTCAATGATTTATGTCCCTGCTTATGAACCGCATCGATTTCTCCAGATATACCAACGTTACGCCTATACAATTTTATACATTCATACATTTTGCACATTTAGCGTGCAAATATTCGGTTAGTCTCGTACCATATCGATCGTTACAGCGTGCGACAAGATCTATTACGATATTACCTGTCGCTACGTTCGCCTCGTTTATTTTATCAATATTTCATGGATGCTTCAACATGTGAAATGATCAGCTGAGAAATATTTAAAATATATAAGGTGCCGGACGATAAAACCTTTTGCTGGCTGCAACTCTCTTTCAATGCGCTTGTATTTGAAATATTAAATTGTAAATTTTCAAGTGCTCTCTCAATCGCTCTCAAACGAAGAGAGTGTATCACTTCAAGTAAGTAATAAGAACGTTAAACTAATAAAACGCCAACCTCAGTAAGTGACTGCTTCAATTACCGTACAGTAATTAATTATAATAGTAAAAAATCTTAGCACATGTTCAAGTTCCCCGAAATATTTCTACGCTTGCGTAATTACGTAACTACAATTACAAAACTTCCTCACAGAGATTACAAAATCATGAACTTATTATTGCATCTCCTATATATCTTTCACCCATTACGGCGATACGAAAATTCAATAACGACATTCTACGACCGTGCTGTACACTACCCGAGACGACTATTCGCGAACTCGCATTTCGCACGATATTTCAAATAGTTTCCGCGCTTGACGGGCATCCAATTACACCCGGCATCGTCATTATCGCCCGGTCACGGTATACCATCGCGCAGAAGTAAGCTCTTCGACAAACTGGAAGAACGGGGTGGAAAGTGGGCGGCCGTCGCACGGGGGATAATGTCAAGGAGAAGGAAAGTCCAATAATGAGACGTCCTCGCTTTGAAGTCGGCGCCGGCGATCCAGGCGAATCGAGGCCGGGGCGAGAGGACGAAGTGAGCGCGCGGCGCGCGGAAGGACACGCGCGAGGAGATGCAGTTACACCTTCCGGAGGATCGCGGATCCTGCCGCGTCGGTACGCGGCGATTCGCGAGAGTGACGTATCGACTAAACAATGTGCCACGTTCGAGAAGACACGGTGCCGAGCGTGAAAACGACATCCCGATCGAAATGACTCTCCGCCTCTTCCTCGTCGCCTCGTCCGCCCCGGCCGCCCCCGTCCTACGGATGCTCTTCCGTGACTGTTGCGACCGTTGTCTCGGTTGCGACGTGTAGCGAAATGTCACGGCGAGGCACGCCGGCCCCGAGTTCGTCGCCCGCTCTGGGATTAAATCGTTCCGAATAAACGTTTCGAACGGAAAACATTGTTAACACGCTCGCAACGAGGAGAAAAGAAATTTAGGCGGGGGAGAAGCGTCGAGAAGCGAGCCTCCCAACTTTTTACTTATATTTCATTGCGTCCTTCTGTGCCAGGTTTGAATCTAGCTTTGTCTTACACGGAGACTTAAGCCAGCGGCACACGATACTATTCTCCCCTATTGGATTGCTGTACGAGAGCCAATCAGGATTTAGCCACCTGATCTAAAACTCTGGCATCCTGATTGGCTCTCGTACAGCAATCCAGTAGGAGAAATAGTGTCGTGTGCTGTTGACTTTATATTTTCTTCTAATAATACTTTTGTTGACTAATTTCCTAATCCTCGGCATTAAATTCTTCCGTTATTCTTCACTAGAGTTCCGTCCAAATTAAATTCAACTGAATCTAAAGAGTTAAATTTTATTAGCTTCCTAATCTCAAATCGTTGAAAGTCTTGTTTCGCCCGCAGCTCTGAAATTATCAGTACCTTCTCTATACACGAATATCTCCTGTACGTTTCAATAATTCGTAGACCTTCTCCATGATAATTTACCGTATGTATAATGAATGTTCCCGATCATTTTCTTCGCCGCGCCCTTTACTTTCGCATAGAATTCTCTAATTTGCTAAAAAGATGAAGGCGCGCGATTCTTTTATTCGCATGCGATTCGATACGAGTCTCGCTGCACACGATCGCTGCAAACGACCACTACGAACTGTGCGCAAGGTCAGGGGTCATCCCTGACCCTGCCACTTTTCGACCCCCCTTGAAAAAAGTCCGTAATGATCCCTCGTGACATAAAGCTATTTTTTTTGTCGCCTCCCACTTGCGTCCACCCTACACCCGCAAATGACATGCCCCCGCGACGCAAGGAATAAAGGGGCATATAATCGGAGTGCGTACGTACAACCACGGGGAGGGAGCGCACCCCTCGATCCTCCATGCAGCGTATCGATAATAATAACTCTTCAAATACGCACGCTAGTAATGATCTATGGTATCTCCTGCTTCTACAATTACAAGAAAAAAAAGAATTAATAAGATTGTTACACCCTTTGAACTTTGGAAAATGTTGATTGGGAAAGTATGTCGCGGAAATTCTACTTACGCATCCAACGCACGCGATTAATTAATATATCGAGTATCAATCCATTATACTTTGTTCTCAATGGTTAATGTAGTTTAGCGAATAAGCATAAAATTATCAGAATCACGCAGATTTCGAAACAACTTTCGTCAACTACAGATTTAATATAATTTTATTTGCTAATAAATATCGCGAATCGCCGATACTATTACGAGAGAGAATCGCAAGCGGCTTCTTAAATATTAACATTTATTGTCCCTCGCATTTGCCATTGCACGAGTGCAGAAAAACCGTGCGGTTAGTGGAAGCCGCCGATAAAAGTTTTAGTTTTCCAATGATTGATCCACGTGCGCAACGTAGTCATTTGCTGAAATGACGATCGCCCGCCGGAGAAAGAAATAGAGAAATAACGCGAAAAGTTTCCACCGTCATTCAATGCCCCCGCTTTCCAGACGACCTGTCATCGACTCAACCTTCGCGATATAGCAACCCTTAGTTCCACTTCGTCATTACGTATAACAAAGTCACAAGTTCACCCCTACGTAGGATACATGCAACATAAAATAATAGATTTACATTATTTAACTGAGAAAAACCCCCTGCCGGACTGCCGTGCAGGCTAAGATATTTGTTCAGGTATAAAAACAGTTTCGTTATTAAGAAAAAAAAACCTGGTTCGGACGTGTTCAATTGGTGTAAAAATATCTGAAAAATTCTACAGCAGGAAAATATACATACGAAATTTTCAACGAAGGGTAAGTTTGCTTATACAGTCACCAGCGATGATTAAAAATTTAAACGGGAAACTTATAGTCGACCCGACTGGCATGTTCCTTTATTTGTTTAATACAACGTTTCGATCCTATTTTTTGGGGTCCTTATCAAGTAGTACTAAGTGAGTCATCGTCGTCACATAAGACAGGGACGAATTATAAAAATTAAAAATGCGTGTACATGTGAGTGCTGGACACGAACAAGACTCCCTTAGTACTTGATAAGGACCCAAAAAATAGGGTTAGAACGTTGTATTAAACAAATAAAGGAATATGTCGGTCGGGTCGACTATAAGTTTTAATTCGAAATTTTCAAATTACAAAATACCGCGCTCGCACCGCGTGTGAGAAGCGGTCCTCTCCAAAATGTGCCGCTTCTACCCCACGTGAAATCATCGCCTACCCCTCGTCCCGACTTCTCTCACTACGCTCGCCTATCGCGCATGGTTATTAACGTAAAAAAAGGGCGCGCATTAATGCTACCCTCCCGGGCACCACCCCACCTCGGCGCCATAAATATAAAAAACAACCCTCGCCCCTGAAAATACCCTCTATCATCCTTGCCTGAAACGTGGCGCGTGAAAAACACGATTCGAAACCGACATATGGAGTCCCATTGGGTCAATGGCATTGACGAATCTCCGTTGGAAAAAAAAAATTGATTTCGAGGTAGTTAATGTTGCGCAACGTCGCCTTATTTAAGTCGCCTTGCTACAGAGATCGATTCCAATATCCCCGATATTTTGCAGACTTTTTCATACATATATCACTGTCACGCTGTACATACACGCACTGGCTGTATCACATATTAATTATTCTTTCCTTATCGCACAAAAAAAATAAGGTGAAAATATTGCCAGAGAGAATTCGGCCAGCGATAGGTGGTCGTCTTTACAAAGATCTAATGCGGATACGTCAAAGTATTAATAATTTTTCAATTACAATAATTACAAGTCGACGAACGCCTCGCACAATGTAAGTGTAAAATAATGACGGAAAATATCACGTAGTTTCGTTCTTCGCACGGTGCGCGCGCGCGCGCGCGCGAGGAAGGGGCCCGATAGATGGGAAAAATCGCCCTTTCCACGCACTTATGTGTTGCCAGGGGCAGTAATAAAAAATAACCAAGATATACAGCGTAGCCGGCCGTGCCTTCGGGGGCATAACTTCGCTAATGTACCCCACTGAAACCTATTCTCTGCTCCGCTCTTTTCGCCTCCCCGTCCTCCCCCCCCCCCCTCGTTTCCCGTCGCCGACCCTCGGACCATCTTGCTGTTAACGCGGCGGAGAGGGCGGTTCTTCGCATTAAGATCTATGCGCCGCGAGACGCGATATCCGTAAACTTCCTGCCGCGCGAGATCGCAGCGAGCTATCTCGCGCACGAAACGCCCACGATCTATGCGAAATAGATTCGTGTTACAGTTGATTACTGAAGTTAACGTAACATGATTTCAAAGTGGCGTGATCTTAAAGCGACGGCATTAATTTGCCCGCAATTAAATGATCCGTTGAAGCTGCCGAAGGCGACTTCGATTATACAAATTCTTTGATGTACACACTTCGAAATAAATTTTCCTTTACACATATGATAGGATTTTTAACTTTGACATACAGGCTCCTAATAAAATTTCGATGAGGTCAATATACATTTAATTGCAAGATTATATTATAATATCTGTTTACATTCTTAAGACCTGAGCGCTGTAGCGAAATGTCCAACGCTCGTATACCAATTATTTTGATATTAGATATCTCTATAATTAAAGACACGGATATTAGGTACAATGAAGTGCTTCCAGGTAATTAAGCGAGGGAAAAGAGGCTAATCTATAGATTCGAACCAGGAACACCGCGCGGAAAATGGCACCCGGTTTGCTCTCGATAAGTAATTTTAGCGCAAAGATCCTTGCTCCTGACGTCTCCCAAGCGACGCCGGCATTAATTACGGGCGTGTAACTGGATCGTAGGAAAGAACAGGGATAGCGTCGTCGGTCGAGGGCTGCGGAAAGAAACGGCCGCCGCGGAGTCATAAACGTGAGTTATGTCAGCAGTTAGATAGTTGAATCTCGGTATTCTGTGGCGCGCTTTCGGTCCGTTAATATCTTCATTACTAAATCATCCTCGTCTCTCCCCGAGATTCCGCTCTCCTCGCGCGTACACACGCGCGCGCGCGCCCACACACGTACGCGCGTACGCGCTCGTACACAGAGCGCGTGTAAATAGACCAGACGGCAATTTCTGGATATGGTCCTAAGTACTACCATTTTCATCCGCGGCACATCTCTCTTTTATACTACCGCCCGATAAGGTCAATGGCAGAGGTGAACTTACAGCTTAAGTTCCTCGCGAGATTTCGCAGCGAGTTACCCGTCCACTACGATATAGATACTTACAGTGCTGATATAATTAATTGCGGGATAACTGCGGAAAGATCGTTTTTGCCCAGGGTTACGCGATTAGTGGCTTGTACGTTACATAAAATAAATTTAGAAATTCTCTCTCTCCCTCTCTCTCTCTCTCTCTCTGTTTCTCCAGCTATTGTCCTCTACGTCGTAATCTGATTAAACGTTAAGTGCAAGACGCGCCTCTTTCTCGCCGTTAAGACAAACCGCGCACGTAGTACTTACTTAAGAATTTTGGCGATCCACCTGATCGTGACTCACGTCTTTCTTACGCGAGTGATACACCGAAAAGTCATGACGAACGGACGTGCCGTGGCAATGCGAACGACAAGAAAGGAGCGGCGCATTTGAATCGAAAGAGTCTTTTCTTCTATCCCTCTTTCCCCCCCGCCCCCCCCTTCCCTCGCTCCTTCTCTCTCGCTCTGTTTCTTTTTTCGGGCCTTCTGTCTTCTTGCTCCCGTCCGTTCCAGCTACTGTTGCAAATGCGCTTTCTACCAGGAATTAAACTGGCGACCTTAAATTAAACCGTCCGTACGGGCGGGTCGTAGGGCCTGACACTCACGATAATTCACGTCGACCCACGTTGATGGTTGAGCCGTGTCGCATACAAATGGCGAAAATTCGTATGGTCGTTACCTCCGTGTAAAACGAATGAAAAAAAGAATGCCGGCACGGACTCGCGGACGAAAATAAAGAGGTAGGAAGAGCGAACGAGCTAACGTCGTGTGCAATGAATACCATTGAGAATGAATGCCCTCGAACGTGGTAAAATATTTATTAGTTCTCGTGCTTTCCACTCACATCCGCGATTAATTATCCCAAGATGTTAAAATAGCGCATAATCGGCTGATATTATTTTTAACGTTTTGAAAAATATGTTCTATGCAAGAAGACGCGAACGGATTTTTATTAGATACTTGCTACAGAATTAAGGAAACGTTAATCAAATTTAATGGTAGCGATAACAGTTTTCTATACGATATGTGTCAACTTTTATATAAAGCAACGTTATTTATTGAAACGAATCATCGTACACGTCGTTTTTTTTGGGGGGGGGGGAGAATAAATCCACGCGCTTTGAGTTGCAAATGGGACGAATCACACGGCGGGCAAATTGAAACTCACGGCGAGTCCTTTAAAAGTTATCGCGAAGGGGACTGCGAGATCTCTCCTCGAAGGAGTAGAAAAGATCGCGTTAACGACGTGCTCGACAATTAACCCCAGCCCGGAAGGGCGGAGGACTTTCCAACGCAGTACGGCGAGCAAGCTGGGACAATTAATTAATGCCGGCTCGCTCGCTTAATTCGGGGTGCAAACGAGTTGGATCCTCGGCTTACCGGGCATACCGGTAGCTCCTGGCTCTTGGAGCAACCTGTTGCTGTAGCACGAGAGAGGAGAGACGAGAGGCGCAAAGCGAGAGAGACAGAGAGAGGGTGGAAAGATTGGGATATAGGATGCCTCGGTGGCGGTCGACTCGGGGGCGGCTGTGATGCTGCGAGCTGGCAATTAAGCCATCAACCCTTAATGAATGAACTCGCTCGAGCCACCGACCCTGCCAACCCCATTAGCTAACTAACCCCGAGTTATTTGCATGTCTGACGGCGAGGGTGAACGCCGAGATTCGCCGGGACAATTACAAGTGACTTTATGGTCAGGTGCTTAAAGGCTTAAAGCCGACGGGCTCTTAAATAACGCTCATCACCTGGATACGAAATCCACGCCGTGAAATCGTACCGGTACATCATATCGCCCGAGATCACATTCTTGATAACAATTAGACGCTGGATTTGACCTCGATGTAGCTGTCACTCTTTGTAAAAATATGTTTGGCAGAGAGATGGGGGCCATAAAACGCGTCGTTCATGAAACTTAATTGCGATAAAAGTTTACGCTGTATAATAGAGTCAAATCGACCCGACGCGAAAGATCGCACGCATGCACACGTGCGTGCCGGTTATGCGACGGTGATCAGGATGACGGACTCTTCCGACCGGAGTTAAGGAGCGTTTAATTAGAGCAAGTTGAAGCGCCCGTTCGGCCCAATTTCACACACGAACGCACCCGACGAGGAGAGCGACTCCTCCGGTCCCAAGGCGTGAAAAGCGATGAGATAGTCAAGCTCCTTGGCCACGTGGGTTGTCTTATCTGCGAAATGGATCTCAGGACACACGCCGAACAAATTCCACCTTCGGTGGTTGCATCGGCGCCGGACGATGCGCACACCTGCGAACAATCGGGAATGCGCATCGCGAAATTTATGCCCCGGGGGAAATCGAAATAAACGCAAGCAACGCTGCCATTTTATGTTAACATTCGCGCGCCCGAGCACCGCTGTAAACAAACTTTAAGAGCGCCGAATATGCAACGACGAGTCCGAAGAGTTTTACGGCCAGCAATCGTTGCCGTTTTACAGCACGGGCAGTTTATGAAAATTAACTGAAAACTAACGTCCGATCCCGCGCATCGATCCCTGTATTACATTTCCTTACTTTTATACGACGGGATGTAAATATATTTACAATCGCACGGATAAACATTTCTGAATGAAACGCCTCGAAACATTCGGCATTTGAAATCAACGTTGCGTGTCGTACATCGCGCGGCAAACTCCGCTTCAATTTCTCTTTACGTAAAATGCGAGTCGCGAGTAATAATGCCGAGATAAAAACCGACAACGAGCGAGCTTGGGGTAAATGGCGCGCGAGCTCGCAAATTCCGGGTGAATTTGATCAAAAGGTGTATCTCCATCCGGCGAGCGAGTGTGTTTTGTACCTGCACGGTACGGTGGGATCGCGTGTCAAGACGCACTTTGTCCTCCTAACTCCTTATGCCTTATCCAGTCCTTAGCGCGGAAACGCTAATTCGTTGATTATCCTAATGACTGTCAGGGAGTCAGCGGGAAGGAAGCAAAACCACGCGCGCGCCAAGAACCCCGTCTTGATTTATTCCGAGCAGGGCCTTTGAACGTGCCGCGGGCTTCTCGTTACGCGTTACGTTTACTCGATCATCATTGTTCCATCGATAAGCCGTTCTTACGCTCGCGCGGCCTTCGGTTAATTCGCTGTGTAACTGCCACGCAACTAATGCGACTTGCGCGAGCGAGTCGGGGAAAATGCGCGAGTAATTTGCAAAATTAATTGCCGACGAGCCGTCTTTTTATACTGACGTGGTGTCTAATTAATTTCAAGGCCCGGTTGCCCGAGCTCGCCCTGTTGGCTGTACCAATTTGAATCCGTTAGGAAACGGTGAAGCAACTGCGTAATTCTTGTATAATATTGGTCTGTTTTATTAACTGTTAGAAATTGTACTCGAGAATATTTTCGACCGCCACATGTGCTCGTTTGTTTCTTCAATTAGCTGTGATAACATCGCTAATTATTCGGGTTGTACGATTACAATGTTTTACGTAACTATGACGATAAATTTATCGCGCCGTGGCATTTTAGTTTTTCAACATTTCACTCGTACCTTGAAAGGTGTTGTAATATAAATTGCTCTTTTACTGACAATACTTGAAGCTGAATCGCATTACAACAAAGATAATAAAATAAATCCCTTCCGGATTAAGCCTAACGAATTCTGATGAATCTAATAATTGCACGAGCGACACGTAGCATCATAGTAAGGTTTCTTAATTCAACCTGACAAGTGTAGTGTCCTAGTTTTATCCTTGTCATCTCTAACTAACTCAGCAAACTTATAAGATTATTATGATATCATTTTATATTACATGACGTACGTTGAACAACAGACAAAAATCCTGGATATTCCGCTTTTACAGACTATAATAATTCTTGTACTTATTTCCCTTAAGTGAAAAAAAAACTATTAAAACCATTTATGTATTAATTGTAATAATATAACAAAAGAAACAAAACAGTGTTAATTCGTATATCAATCGTATTAGGAATAAATCGTTAGTATAAATTTAGCTGAGTTACTTATCATGAATAAAAATATGGTTCTCGTCTAATGCTCGGTAAATGGATGGACGGTGAATTTATTCTCGTTTCAGTCGTCACCGCAATAGGGTTTCTTAATTGTACGAGAGTATGACATTAATGTCCTAGTTTCGCGCCCTCCAGTTGCCCGCAATTACTTTCACCCTGTGCCGTTATCGTAGCGCGCGAGTCGATGGTTAATACATCGAATATTGATGCATTACTATAGTACTAGACACGCTCGCGTGTATTATACGGAAAACTTAAATATCATCGTACATACACACGTGTGTACCGGCGTGCTCAAAGCTGCTCAACAATCGAAGAGCTTTGTTCGTTCTTCATAAAGTTTCATCTATCCTTTATCCACTAAATGATTAAGATCAATAAGAAACTTTAGCTTTAACTTAAATGTCACGATAGCCTAAAGAATTATTGCCGAGATCAATGATTTTATATAGCATTGCACTTTCATTGCGGAATATTATATATTTATTCTTCAAATATTTCCACTTATATCTTTCCCAAAAGAATCGAAATCCTGTTAAATAAACCCCGATAGTTTTACTCGTTTCTTATTGCTCGGATAAAAACTACCGCGATGATAATAATAAACAATAACTTGATCCATTCTGCTGCTAATAAGTAATGCTAAATTGTCCGAGGCTGGAAGATATTACATATTTCGTTATCTCTTTCTTTTCTACGACGATAATAAGGGGCGATAATAAACGCCGAGGTCTTGGATATTAAAATCTCTCTCCTCAAAAGTCCTCAAGTATCTCCTCGGGAACGGGTGGAAGTGGTACTTCTGGTATTGTTTGCAGGGTCGGCTTGAATCCTCCTAATTAGAAAATTCTCGTCGCGATCCCGCCGTCGTGTGCGCGCCTTCTTTCTCCGGTGAACCTTTTTATTATACGAGGGCGTAACAAGGGCCGAGGGTGCCTCAGTAATTATTATTCAAATATTTTCCTTTGCCCGTGTGCCCGCCGCATTAATATTTACAATGCCTTCCCGTCGGCCAACCCCCTGGCTAGGGCTTGCTGATCGAGAAAAGAGTTCGCGGTTCAAGCAGACGTTTTCACCTTTCTTATCCCACGTCCCAAAAATGATATATTTACGAGGAAACGTCAGACTGGCTTGAAATGTCTATGCATATTTCTTTTAGTCGACCAGACGGTGATAAAAATAAAATTAAACGGGTTTGAATAATTTTCATAAAAAAAAACGTTAAGAGAGCAATAAAATTAAACATCGCCTTAATAAATTTGCATATTTAGTGCATAGCGTCAGATGTTAGAATGTCGGGAGCCAGTTTAATTATTTTGAGATTGTCAGAAAGATCGGAAGCAAGTCTAGAAATAGTGACTTCCTAATAATCGATGAATTATTACCCCCTCTCGAAATTAGAGATAATAAAGAAGTTAAGACTTCCCTTATGTTTCTTTTAGTTTTCTTATATTTCTCGTAGTTTTCTCCCTGAATAATTTCTACGAAACTGACATAAAATCAATTAGAACGTCCTGCCTTGTCACTCGATAGCTAAGAAACGCTTCGCACAAGGTCAATCTCCTTCCGCGACAGAAAGAGAATCGCCGAGTGGCTTTTCCATGAGGAGTATATACCCGGGGCGATTGCATTAAAGTTGTATCACGTTGCGACGTCCGCGTATAAGTTAGGTTCGCGAGGTGCGCGCATGCATAAGTGAAGCGGCGTGTTCGCCGCCGAAGAGGCATGATTCCGGCCCGCGTCTGATGATCGTAACAAGCCGCGCGCCGCTGCACCGTTAGACGAACTCAACCCCGTCCGCAGTTCCTAGTGGAGAAACGAACCCCCTCGTGCCGCCTAACGATGTGCCAACAAAACGCGGATAAAGAGACGAGGAACGTAAGCAGATCGAGGGCAGAGCTGACGAGCGTTACACGCGAAGACGGAATAAAAAGGTACGGTACTCGGGCGAGGGAGGGGGAGGGGGAAGGGACGGGGTGAAGACAAATACGCGGGGCTCGTCGGAACACGACGAGGAAGAGCCGAGAGAGCCTGCAGCCGGCCGACCGTCATGAAGACGGTTTTCCTCCCCGTCTTCGAAGGAGTTTCGCCCTCCTTAATTATCCGACTGACAATTATTTTTAACGACTTCGCGATATCTTAACGAGACCTAATCCGCCGACGTGGCGTCCGTTAAAAAGAAGGAAGCGAGCGGGGGGGGGGGGCGGGAGGGTGGAAGAGAGCCGAAGGGGAGAACGCGGCATAAGGGGTGTCTCCTTACCGCTCCTTTTTAATCCCTTGCTGAAATCTCTTATTACTGTGCCGTAACATTCTTGCCGGTGGTCTACCCTCCGGAAAGATTCCGAAGGACCTGCTCTTCTTACGGTTGACTTTGTAACGGCGACACGGATCCGCGCCGTGCAATTAAGGGGGCGAATAATAATAATCCTCGTGGCGAATTGAGATTCACTATTGTGCCTCTCTCTTATTTCAACGCCGAGACGAATCTCAGTTTCTTTTTTCTTCTTTTTTTCATTTCCTTACAACCCTTAGCGCCCAAACGAGAATTCAAATGTGATCGCGCTTGAAAGTAAACGATGATAAAATCGCGTATCTCAATAAACGCGCGTTCAAATGTAAGAGTAACTCGAGGGAAGGCGCGATTCTTACCGTTAAAGTTTAGGACTGACTCAACTTTCCACTCGAGAAAAAGGCGGTACACGTTTCCATCGTGGATTTAGGATCGTGGTGTTTCCCACGGGGAGAATACAATTACTCGAAATCCCTGGAAATGCATATTATCCCGAACCTAACTCGAACAGCGGGAGAAGTCTATTAGCTGATCGCGGCCGCGATCACGTGAGAGCGTCCACTCCCATTTTCGATCCCCATTACCGCACGGTAATCGTCTAATAATTGAAGTGAGGTAATTACCGCACGATAGGCTACTTCCCACGTCCGGCGCGCCTGGCTCATTAAGTCGTCGCTTAATGATAGTCGCGATCGGTCAGTCCCTGCCAGCTATGGCCACGGCAAAGTGCGTAGTCATAACACTCGGCGCCGCATTAGTTGATCCCGTTTCGTTATTTATCGCCGAAGGACCCTGGATTCACTCTTCCGCGTTAAGCGGAATTCAATGACGCGCCATTAATCATCCCGAGCGTATCCCCGCGGTATTTATTCGCGGCCGCGGTTTGCGCAAGATGAAGACGTTCAGCGCAACAACGCGAGCCCGGGCTGTAATTCGTTCGCTAAACGCCAGATCCCTGCACGCCGGATAACGAAATCCTAACGAGATCCGCTCGGGCTTCGGAGTGGATCCTACCGCATACACCATCGCGCCAGGGTCAACGATGCTCAACGCCGATGCGTATTTATAGAGCTAAATACCAAAGTGCTACCGGATATACACCGCTGCCTCGAGTCCACTTGTCACTAAGGATTACTCGTGTTCCCACTGAGCCTAGTCTGCGACGCTTTGGGCAGGGGCGGATTAGAGGGAATAAACTTTGATGGCAAGCAGATTCTCACGGCGCGCCGCCAACCAACGTCTTCAGCCGCAGGTTCGAGCACAGTGACAAATTAATTGAGAACACATAGACACGAATGTTTTTTTTATCTATTATAAAAGTTAACGGGAATGGCTTCGTTCGACACGCGTTAACATTTCTGCCAACGAGTTGTTATTAATCGTTAAAAAAAATTAAGTAACGATCGACAGATAACAATAGGGTCATTTCAAGAGTAAAAGAGCTGCTGTCTCTGATGGCAAAGGCGATAGGACGAGCGATCGATCAAAGATCTACGCGAGTACGTACATTCAAGTGTTGACGAAGTTTTGCATCTCCACAAATCCGCCCCTGCCTCTTTAGGGGGGGGGAGGCCTGGTACCCTTCGTGCCGGGTCCGCCGCGGCTCTGCATTTAAATAATTAAAGATCCGCCGGGACGGATGGACGCACGGACTCGTCGTATTAATGGGATAATCGAGCGTTCAACGTCGACCGAGAAGTAACGGCTTGCACGGGAGGGAAGGAGGGAAAGAGATCAGTGTGGTGGTGGACGGGTGATAATGATTTTATAGTCAGCTGAACTGTCTGGGGGAGGGGGGTGTGAGACAATTGACTCGATAATACGGGTCTTCCTGCCTGGCACCCGTTGATACCGACGGCGAATCAAGTGCGAACACCCGACCAAGAGGGAAAGAGCGAGAATCAGCGAAAGAGAGAAAGAGGAGGGAGGAGAGAGGAGAAATGAAGGACAAGGATAAATGTTCCGTTCGCTAATGACCCCGGTGCCTCTTTAGGGACGGCTCCTCGACTTAGGCTACCGGTCGAAGACCTCTCCACCTCTTCGTCAGATGCCGAGAAATCAAGTACCTGACAGCGAACTCCACCTTCTGGCTCCCGGTGCATCCTCGTCGCGTCCGCAGGCGCGATGCTGCGAGTGATTCGTCACCTGCGCCGGGAGTCCGAGGTCTAAAAGGCTCGCTAAAGCGCTTGATCCAGATGTCTGTTGCAGTCATAACGGTTGGGCGAAACGTTTAACATAGAATCGTTATCTTCAACCAGGAAAATGCGCTTATGCGATCTCAACAACAATTAAAATCGTCAACCGGGACATTCTCGCGATCGAGCTCGGCGCTTTTATTTCCAATTTACTTCCTACGGAGTGCGATGTCCTGACGCAACTCTCTCGCCGATTATTATACGAATTATGTTACTACACCACGCCTATGGACACTCGTATCGTCATTCGTACAAGGTATCTGCTTCACGCTACTATATTAAATGACAGACACAAATGTCAAAGGAACACACACCTGCCTCTGGCCACACACGGATCTCATATCTTGCGCATACGTCTCTGAGATTGAGCATTATCCAGCAACATCGACGTTACCATAATCATTTAACGTGTCTGATTCGACAGCGATATGCGATCGATTGCAATTTGAGACAAATCGTACGCGTAAAAAAAAAATCACTTATCAACGTGAAATATGTACGAAAAATTGACTGAATCCAATACGTTTCACTATATAAATCTGCTAATGGCATAACTAAGCGTTGATTAATTCGTGTTTTATAGAAATTTCTAAGCAAATTTTATTCAAGGAAAAAGAAACAAAATATCCGGCTCTATAATCTTATCGGCGAGAGGAAGATTCGGAATGGGGAAAAAAAAACAGTATATGCGGAGGCGAAAGAAAGACTCGCTTTTGCGCGCGGAGGGCCCGAGCGAGTGCAAAAATAGCTCCGAGACACGTCAATAATTAATTAGCGGAATTTATCGATACGCCGGCGCCGTTATCTTGTCCGATATGCGTACGAAGCGATTTCGTGGCCGAGCCGCGAGATAAGCCGTCGTCAATTCACTCGGGCCTGCCTCGTTCGCGTGGAAATTACGACTTCCTCGTGATTCCCGACATCCAACATTTTCTGAGGGGAACCCGCTTGCATCGAACATCGCCCAGGTATTAAAGTCGCTCGGATGGGCAGGTGACTAAGGACGGCTGTTCGATCTTTGGGCATACGTATCACTTTGTTTACGTTTCTATCGAATTTATCTCGCGCAAATAAAGCGATAATAAGTATTAAATTTAATTGATCGAAATAAGTTCCTTCGGACGTAGGCTGTAATTTTCAGCGTAAATGTTTCCCTTCTCTTTACTAACATAAAAAAATTTTACCTCAACTCATAAGTTGAATACCTACTTCCACATTTATTTTATTAAATATTAATTTATAACACGGGACGTGCGTGTTAATTCGTGAAATTCCAAAGTGTGATATTCAATAAAATACGATACATTCGAATAGCCGCGCATTAAAGTATCGCGAAAGGGGACTTCCCGGATAACCATTAACCATTATATTCGTCCGTTTCTGTAGCGCATTTCTAATCACGTAACTATAAAATGTCGTAAAAGGCCCAGTGCTATACGCACGGATTAAACGAATATGCGAGTAAGTTATGACATCTCTCATGCCACTTCTCAGAAATATCTCCTCCGCCGTGGGTTAATTACAAGAGTGGCTATCGCGATTCTCCGAATATGGCCGGGGCCAAGTATCAGCACCGTAGCTTACCTCTTCGCCGTCGTTTTAATCGGGATTGACCCGTTTTTAACGAAGCCTCACTCGCCGCGCTCCGCGCGCGCAGAGCCATTGATCCTGCGGTGTGCCGGGACACGATTTCGATCGTGTCCTCGGGTCCCACATTGGGTCTCTCGGGGCCCCCGACATCGGGCCTTGACGTCTTAAGCGTGGGGTGAGGCGGCCATCGGGAGAGATAACGAAATTAGCCCGACCGCTAATTTATTTCCTAATTCCCGCGCGAGCGGAGGTGTGAAACAGTCGTTCCGGGCCATGGTATCCACGATAACGGGTCTGGATGAGGAATAAAAAAGGAGAAGAGGATTCCTTCTCGCATGTGGTCGGCCGTCGGGCGCGAGAGGGAGAGGGAGAGCCGAGAACCGTGAACGGGAAAGAGAGACACGCGAAGAAAGCGCGGGAGAGGCGGGGAGGAGGAGGAGGAGCAGGGAGAAAAGGAGGAAGAGAGAGAGAGAGAGAACGAGCGAGGAGGAGATAATGCGAAGGCAGGAATGCACGCCCACGTTCACGACGTGTTTTCCTACGTACGTGTGCGGTGGTCACCATGTGAGAACGCGCTAGCGTGCGCACGTGGAATGCACCGTTGTGCATACTTCGCGTAACGGGCAGTTATGGACTCCGCGCTGATCCTCCCTGCGGCACTCACTCCCCTCCGGCGCGGAGATCATTCTCGGCCAGGTCGTGATTTCACCCGCGACGCGCTCTGACGGATTGAGCGGGCGGGCGCGCGCGCGCGTTCAAGATTCCACGTTAATCTGGATCACCGTTTAATCGGCGATTAAACGTGGCGAACGCGAGATCCAGGCGCAAAGTGGCGAACGTTCGGGATTTGCATATTCCCCGTCTATGGGAAAACCGATCGCGTTTATCACCTCGAGCGATGTGAAATATCGCGTGTTTCGCCGCCGCGATACCATACCGGACCCCGAGACGCATTCCGAAACTCAATCTCGATCTCTTTCCCGCACTCTCCTTTTCCGTTGCGTCACGTCCTCTTAGCGCGAAGAGGCTAATGATAAAGGAACGCATTCTTGGCGATATCAATATATTTACCGCTCATTGCTCGCGTAGCTAAAGTTGGACGAGAGAGAAAGAGAGAGACTAAACTGAAATTACTTTCAACTGTTTTAAAGGCTTAAGAAGCTAGATACGCCTGACTGTTCAGACAATCGGAAATCGAATGCGAGATTATTTCTCATCTTCTCATCCCCATCTACATCCACGTAACAATGGCTTTTGTACGGCCGTTATTTTTTTTTTCATAATCTCACGGTGTTGACGTTAAAAATCTTTCTCCGGAGATTCGACTGATTTGCGCGCAACACGATTCACAATTCCACACTCTCCACACAGTCGGCGATCCGCGAAGTGGCCGGTCGTTCGACGGCATGCCACTTCGAGCGGTGACAGTGACGCGCATGACGGATTGCGTTTTTCCGCGCGCGCGCGCCTCCCAAACGGCCGTTAAAATTCCTGAACGCGCTAACTAACGACATTCCCGATTATTCCGTTCTGGACGGTCCTCGAATGCGAGTTTATGGCTGCCAGGATATACAGACTTATACCTACTTACCGCAGAGAGCCCAGGTATTGGCTCTGACACGGAAACTCGCTCGTAAATTCCCGCCGAACAAATTTCCAGCATATGTCGCAGCAATCTTGAGGCCAGCGGTTCTCACGCAGGAATGCCGTGGACGGCGACGAGGCTTCTCTCTCGAGTCTGCAACAATTAAACGAAGGCAACCGAGTTAGGAAGAATACGTTTAAGGGCCTGGTGAGAGCGATTGTCCCAGAAAATAACTTTGCCATACTATCGATTACGTGGTTTAAGAAATACAACTTTATGAGCACATTGTTTTACGGCGCGTTTCATAAGCAATTGATTTCGTATTATTTTAAGTAAATTAAACCTACGTACGGCGCGACGTACATTTCAACGCAAACGAATATATTCGATACTTGTACCTAAAAGAAGGAATGTACGTTCATTTTATGGAAACTCTCCTAAATAGAGGCTGCGACTGCGACGAACACACGCGGAAATATATTATTAATCGCTTGATAAATGGAAAAGAAAAGGACATTTCGAGCTCATTACAAGGCCCGTTTCAAGTAGGAGCTGTCTGCGCGTATCGAGCACCATATAAATGCGCTCTATTAGTATCACGGTCAGAATAATTCCCAGCGCTAAGGATTAAAGCATAGTGGCATGAAATTAAATAATGAGAGTTAGTCGCAATGACGACCACTGGGGACTTGGGAGCGGCCGGCAATCAGAATCTCGCGCGGGCGCGCGCGCGTACACGCCGGTCACACATTTAAACAAAAACACACATCGCGACAGTACCAAGGCACTACTATCTCAATCCGTACGCAAATGAGCCCCTCCGAGAGGACGGAGACGAAAGTGATGCGCGTGCAGAGAGACACGCGCGTGTGCGTTCCTTCTCCGCGTATTCGCACGCGTGTACGCGCACACACATACGCGCGCGCGGCAAAGGCTCCGTGACCGCCGAGGAGGAGAAGGTGACGGAGGACGGAAAAGGGAGGACGAATCAGAGCCACTCAAAGAAATAACCAGTGCTCATTAAGAGTAATAATCCCTCTCCTCGATCGTTTCGATTGTTTCAAGGGTGTCACACGGAGATCACCCAGCTGCGCCGTTGTGCGCGTTATATATATTTAACAATCTTCCTTATTATATTATATACCTTGGCGCTGGCCGACCCGCGCGTAGCGGAGGGCCGACGGCGGAGGAGGAAGTCTATCGGCTCAAGGAATCGCGTCGTTTAGCAACTCCCGTTTCCTCCGGCTGAGTTATGCCGCGCGAGATTCAGCGAGGTGACAAAAAACGTCATTGTTCATCGACCCTGGAGAACTCGATCGCGGGAGAGATGATTTATCGAGGGTATTTTTAGAATTCCAAAGTGCGCCGTGGCCGCCGCGCAAAGGCACCATATTTATCAGTTCGATAACTTTTGAGCGATAAGACGGAACGTTTTTCTTTCCTTTTTTTTTTTACGTACTCGTACACACCGATACTCGCCAGCGTGTCAGCGATAAATGGCGAAGACACAGTCGCCGTCATCTTGAACGTTTTAATTTTATAGAAGAAAAATGCCCCCCCGCCCCGCCCCGCGAGCGGCATAAGCGAGAAATGATTTCACGAACGTTCGCGTGGATCAAGTTGAACTTGAGCCAGTGGCTCGCGATTTTTGCGCCTCGAGTGTTTACGATATTCTGATTCCACAATAATGCCCCATCGTTCGCCGCGTACGCGTTATTTGCGACGTGAGCGCCCGACGATCATTATTCAGCCGATTATATCAAACAAGAAGAGCGAGCAGCCTCCGATACCGCGGACAAGCGAGTCCGTGGGCCGGCGGTAAATGAATTTGCTACATTCCCGCGAACGCTGCGGGGCCGTAAAGGGAGCAGACGAGCGACCAGAACTATACACCGTGTCCAATGTTGTTGCGCTAATCCCCTATTTATCCGTAACACTTTTCTCCCTTCTTTACTGCGCACGGCCGTGCCTCCTCTTTCCGAGAAGGGCTCTTTCGATGGCGGAACATAAAAACGCGGATTATTTGCTCGCCCGATCGAGGCGAACCATAATCCACGTGAGCGCGAGATACGCGGGAGCGAAGGAGCGAGGTGACCGGGAGAGGCGAGGAAATAGAGAGAGAAGTGTTAGTCAAACAGTGGACTGCCGTGCGTGCGCCAGGGATTCTCATTAGACGACAAAGAGAGAGCGGAACCGGGCGCGGACGGGGTCCTGGTACTCCGGTCTCGCCATCTAATAACTATCAATTCCACGCGCCGACGTTGAGAGACGAACTAGAGGAACGGAAGAGAGAAAGAGAGAGGGAGGGAGAGAGCTCTCGTCCCCCTCCCCCCTCCCCCGTTGCACCACTCGCCTCCCTCGTCCTTCTCCCACCAACTCTGATAATTACAACCGAGCGTCGAACGAATGAGCAGGGGTATCATTAACACTTCCTGCCTCGTAACGACTCCTCATCTGATACACGATACGCGCGATATAGCCGCGCGCGTCACTGCGTAAACCTGTCAACCCGCCTAATCGACGTCGACGCGCCGCGTCCTTCCCTCGGTCCTCGCGATCGCGCGCGCGCGCGTTGCATCACACGTCCGATTACACGTCGGTCGGGCTGGTTCGTCGTCGTACTTTTTAACGCTTTTCCCTCCGCTCGCACGACC
Source organism: Vollenhovia emeryi (assembly GCF_000949405.1). Taxonomy (NCBI): domain Eukaryota; kingdom Metazoa; phylum Arthropoda; class Insecta; order Hymenoptera; family Formicidae; genus Vollenhovia; species Vollenhovia emeryi. The sequence continues at coordinate 670,014 of NW_011967216.1, read as the reverse complement.
AACGTTTCCGAATAATGAAAAAAGAAAGGGGGGGAAGAAATGAAGAAGAGGGAGAGGGAAAGAGGGCAACACTCCGCGGCGCGTGATCCTGAAATTAGAATTAATCATCCTGCCGGGGCATATCTGGGAGAGCCTCTCGCTACATGGGCCTCACGGACTATCGGACTGGACTATCCCTCGGGCCCCCTCGAGACGGCCGCAGGAATTATCCCGTCAATGCGCATCGGCCCGCGGGCCCGCTAATAACTACCAATTTACCTGTCTCGCTCGGGCGAAAACAGGTTCCGCATAAATTCTCCCCCGTTTACGGCGGGGATGCTATTATGACAACTAAGTTGGCACAAATCAATTACGCACGAATGTGCCATCTAGCCTCGCTGTCTATCCCTTGCAGAGCTCAGGTAACTTTTATCCCGCATCCTCTTTACGTTTTGCCATCGAACGCGAATCCCGACGTTTATATAGCAATCCCGCAAATAAATTGTAAGTGTTTCGCATACATATTCGTTCTAGAGTACTGGTATTCTGTCCCCCCCCCCACCCCGCAAATTTGCTTTTGCGCCACGGGGGTTGTAAAAGGTTACGATTGATGCAATGATATGAAACTTGTAAAGATGCGCGCGAGACGAGCCGATTACCTCGAAGGCGGCATGAGCTCAGTTTCAAGATAAGACGGACGCGAACGCGCCCGAAACTGAACTGATGCGGCGATCGGAGGCAAACGGCCCCGCGTTAGGACGATCTGTTTAGGACCAATCTCTATTCTAACGAGAACCGATTACGATTTGCTTCCAGTAGCGGCTGCGGGCTTGAGCGGCGGTCTACTCGGGAGCATTATGATGCCGCTGAACGTGGAGGGTGGTGCACAGGTGCAGGTGCCGCGGGCCCTGATGCAAGCGTTCCTGCAGCAAGATCCGAATCATCCGGGGCTGGAGACGGTCCGTTTGCCGGCTCCGCCGTGCGGCGCCGACGAGAACGGGCCGCCCCAACACTGTCGCGAGGTGGAGACCGAACTGTGCCTCGTCTGTCGTCGTTGCGGCCGCGCGTATCCGCAGGAGTCGTTGCTGCTGGCGCACCAGCGGTCCTGCTACCTGGGCAATCAGCAGCGTCGCGGTGCTCTGCGCCTCGTGCAGGCGCGTTACGCCTGCTCGTTGTGCGAGCCTGGCGTATCGACGCGCACCTACGCCACCGTGAACGAGTGGCGTCGTCATGCCGAGACGCTGCAGCACCGAGCGCGTCTCGAGGCTGCCCAAGAGCGTCAGCAACAGCAGCAGCAGCAGCAACAGCAGCAGCAGCAACAATATGACGGTGGCGCACAATCCGGCGAGGAAACGAATCCGCTTACCGACGAGATGGAGGACGTCGTCAATCAGATCACCCTATTGGCCGCTCGCGCGGCCGCCGAGAGCACGACTGGTCAGTCACAGGTCAGTGATAGGGCAGGTAGTCAGGACAACAACAATGGACCCGATCCCAAACGGCAGAAGCTGGTGCAAGAAGTCACCGCCCTCGCAGGTGCACGTTAAACGACACCGACGAGCTCGGGGGGATTGGTCTACCATCTCTCTCAAAGACGGGAAAGTTGCGCGTTGAAAATGGCACCAAATAACAATAGAAAGGGACTGCAAGAGAAAGACGTAATGCGAAAATAGGCGGAAGAGGGAGAGACGAAAACCTATGGACGTCGCTTGGAGGAGGTCGGACTCGAGGACGTCGCAGTGAACGAGCCAATGTTCCTAACCGGCGATCAACGGGCAGGCACGGGTGTCCATTTCGGTGGGGCACCCCGTCGGGGGCATTTGCCCCGTGGCGGTAGGAGAGGGGGCAGGAAAGGGAGGCACATTACTCAGGCACGAACGGCGGACGGTCATTGGTTTTCTCTCTTAATTTCGTCGTTTATGCACCGCCAGCACAACCACCCTCCACCGCTTCCCTGCCCCCTGGCCCCGCGCCCCCGATTCGCCTATTATTTTTGTAACGCGAATCCCGCGCAGCGCGCGCCGTGAAGATGCGCGCTCTCCAAAGTTCCTCTCGTAGCACGAAAAAAAAAGAAAAAGATTAATAATAAAAAAAAAGGAAAGATGGTAAAAGGATAGAGAGACTCGACGAAGGCGAGCTAGCCTGGTGGAATCGACTGGAGAGCGATCGAACGAGCGCGATCGAGAAATCCTCCTTGCTGGTTCAATCCAACAACCGGTCGACCGATCGGTCGGTCGGTCGGTCGGTCGGTCGATCGGTCGATCGGTCGGTCGGTCGGTCGGTCGGTCGGTCGGTCGGTCGGTCGATCAGTCAGCGGCTCGATCGGATCGAGCCGATCTTGGGTGCACGTCTCGGGACGATGTGCGCGGTACGTTTCCAGGAGAGGATAGTACGGCAAGTTCCGGAGGGAAAGTGCGTCGTGCGACGCGGAACGACGCGCGTCGAGGTGGGTTAACTTAAACGTTCCTATGTAAAGTAATAATAAAGATTTAAAGCAGAGTTACTAAGAAAAAAGAAAAAAGAAGCAGGAAGATACAAGCGGACGCTATTAGGCGCGGCGTAGTAGGGTAGATGGTGCGCGGCGCGCGAAACTAAAAACGCCGCCATCGTTACGAATACGTACGTACATATTCATATATATATATATACATACATCTATATATATATACACATATACATAAATATATATATATATATATAGATATCTGACTGTCTCTATCACTCTCTTTCTCGTTTTGACGCGCGTGTGCACGTGGTTTTCCATGGACCTGCGTGTATGTGGACCTGCGTGCGTGCTGGTGTGTATGCGTGCGTGCATGCGTGCGTGCATGCGTGCGTGCGTGCGTGCGTGTGTATGTATGTGTGTCGCGAATCGTTCAGCGGTTTCGACGGCGATCGTGGAAAGGGTAATAGAGGGACGCTTTTCGGGAAAAGCGACAAAAGAATGGAGGAAAATTCAAGAAGCACTTTGACACACACGTACACACACGTACACATACGCACACACACACACACACACACACAAACGATACTCTTTCTCTGCCATTTTCTCTGTCATTCACACATATTCACATACGTACACACGTAAAACACACACACACACACATTGACACGTGACAGACGCGCACTGTACACACACGTACACACGGGCTTGGCACATACGTTTTTTTTCATGTTCTTTATTTTCCGCAATTTGATAAGAAAGGAAAGGCGTAATAAGATAGCAGACGGAAGGGAAAACGACGGTGTGTATAAGGCGGCATAATAAACCCCCGGTGTGCCCGTCATCGACACGATTCGCGTGCACGAGCAAGTAAGACCCAGAAACATGGTTCCTATATTTAATAAATTATATTTATTAACGCTAAACAAATGATTAGTAACAACGTTAATGATAATAATAATATTAATAATAATAAGAGTAATAAAATAATAATGAAACTAGTAATAATAATGATAGTAATAACGATAGGGATTAGAGAGCTGTCGGTAGCTGTAACGATTATCGCTAAGCAACGCTCGATGATCGAACAACCGATTGACACACATCGACGCTCGGGACGGGGGATACTAGGAGGGATACTATGACTCGGTACCATTGAAGGGATAGAATCTTTTACTTCTATCCCCTCCGACCTTTCTCTCCCTCTTTTCCACAGTCTCGCGCGAGCAAATGAAAAATCGAACGGTTAAACCTCGGGCAAGCAAATTCGCGTCGTATACGCGCGTGCAGCGCAGCAAGCGAAAAATACGGGCTCTACGCACGCTATTTCGATCACGGGCAGATAATCGGCCAAATACATGAGCGGAATCGAGTACAAAATACCGAACGCCGGGAGACACCGCAATAATCAGCCCCCGTGCAATCCGGGATTTTTAAATAGAGCAAAGTGAATTTTAAATTTAGACACGACGGTTAGGGACGGACATTTCATTTCGGAAATCACCCCCCGCGCGCACTTAGGCGAGAATATTTTAAAGATACAAACGCCCCGGATCACAGGTTGGAAAAGGGGGAGGAGGGAGAGAATCGCGCCGTTTTCAACAGCAACGGGAGGGGAGTGGTATAAAATCGAGAATGACAAAGAATTCACTACTAGCTATAAGTTACGGATAAATTACGATTAAACGATAGAATGTAAGGGGAAAGGGGTGAGGGGAGGGGAGGAGGAGGAGGCGGGGTACATGCGCGTCGATAGAAACGATACATGGACACACAAACAAACACACACACACACACTTTCACGCATATAGGTATATATATACAGAAGAGAAGTATATATATATATATATATAAATGAAAAATGAAGTGAATGAATAAGGGAAAAATATATATTTAAGTAGCTAAATATATATATATATATATACATTTATAAATATATATATATGAAGTTGTGACGTACTAGAATCCTCGCGGATACTATCCGGAACGGTGACGTGTCTACACGCGTACGTACGTCGTGTTCCTCGCTCTAGAAGCTCATTAGAAGAAACGAAAGTTCGCGCATACAGTGCGACGCGTATGCGAAGCTACAGAATGCCGGAAGTGCCACCGGAAGTGCAAAAGAAGAAAAAGAAATAAGCAAAAAGGGAGGAAAGATACCGCGGCGTGTTTTACGTGCTGCAAAATCTTCAATTTACGCGAATCATTAGGTTAACGAAGAAAAGGGTATACCGCAGAAAAGGGGCGAGGGTGTCGCGTGAAACGGACGGGCGATGTGAGGGGGGGGGGCGGGGGATGCCGGACGGAGAAAACTGCACTGACGAAAATGGGCGCGTTCGCCTCTGGGGACGAGGGGGCTCTGAGATTCGAGGACGTCAAAAGCCACGTGGTCGTCGAGACGCAACGTAACGCGAAGTAATAACTATTCCTAAGGTACTAAGCAACTCTCGAGGTTCCTGTCTGCAAAAGATGCTTTTCTAACGTAACGTTGGTAACAACGATTATTAATATTACATTTGAATTATTATTATTATTATGATTATAGATTAACGATATTATATTTACATATATGTGGTCATGTATTGATTATTATCTATATAAACGTTACAGCGTTGAACTAGCGTACATTTAACACACGTACACACGTCCGAGAAGTGAGACACGAGACATTTGTGCACATACACGGCGCATACATACACATATGTACACGTACCCGCACTCGTATACCACTACCGAGGGACACCTAATCGAATCGCTAATATCGAAATTCTCAGCCGATCGTCTTTCCGACCGGCACGATCCACCTTTACAGGACGTACCGGGACAAAAAGAACCCCAGAGCGGAATCTCTCTTCGTGTAAACCGATACCTCGCAAAATAAGACAATTAACAGGTGTGATCAAGTCGTAGAATTAATTAAGGCGACCGTCACGGAATCGCGCGCGTGCGCGCGCGCATTTGGCGACCGCAAATCCGTACTGTCTTCAGGATCATTGCAAACGATAACTCTATCACTACCACTAAGCACGAGGCAAGATGTTCCAAAAAAGCGCCCGGGACTTCAAGGCCGCGGCGCTAAGACTGTGAGAGAGAAGCGAAATTTATTTCCCTTCGCCGCGTTTCCTACAATACGTATAGTAAAGTCGTAGAAGGGCGTGAGACATGCACTTGAACGCACAAGACGATGCGCTACGGCCGGCATCCATCGCGATCTTAGTTTTTTCGAATTTGCTCGCGAGAGACAGAGGAGAGCGACGCGTTGTAAGAACCGTAACGTTTATTCACACTAATTAAACACGCGTACACAGGGCAACAGACGACCTGACAAACATGCATACGCGCGCACACGTACACACGTACACACAAACAACAAACACGGAAAACCCACACTCACCCGCACACACACACACACACACACACACACACTGAGATCGAATTTTGCGTATGAACTCGGAGCTACACATCGCATACGAGCGTGACTCTCAAAACGCGGCTACGTACGTGCGCGTGTACGCAAAACCGGCGCGTCGGTTTTGGCGTTTTGAGTTTCGAGTACGGAGATTGCGTGATAGAGTAACCGAACCTCGCTAGCTGTTCCTAAAAATCAACAATGAGTGAGTGATAAGCGTGCGCGGATTATGTAATGGAGTGATGAGCTAACGATACGAGAACGATATGAGGAAACGAATGCTATATACATATATATATTACTGCGTTGCGGAAGGGTTTAATAAGCCGACGTCACCGATGCCGTTTTCCGCCGACACACGGCCCACCCTCGCGTCGCCAACGATTGATCATCCCTTTTTGTGTCTCTCTCTCTCCCTCTCTCTTCTCGCGGGCGCGAACGCGCCCGGGATCCGCGGAGGTCCGTCGAGGGCGCATTTTTACAGAGAACTCTTTTCGCCCAACGCGGAAGAGAGAGGCCGGAACGATTTGCAAGCCCCGCCGTACTCTCTCATGGCACTCTCGGCCAGCAATGACCGCGGCGTGCCGCGCTCGACGAGCGAACAGTCGGCATATCGCGCTGGCAGAACCGTCCGACGGCGGAAAAGGGCTACGGTGAGCGTCCAAGTTTTTCATTTTTCTAATCTCGTTGAGTTTCTACGAAATATGTTGAACGTGTCTATTTATTATTAACTCTATTGATTGCTATTGTGACTATTATTGCAATTATTACCACGATTGCGATTATTATTGTCATGATTATTATTATTATCATTATTATTACGTTATTACACTATTATCATTATTAGTATGATTATTATTGCCGATTGACTTGCGAATTTGTTCGTGCGGTACTTGATTGACTATTAATTAATAATGGATACTAATTGATAACGATAGCGACTAATTCTTGTGAGAGATTGCCATGTGTATATCTATATGTACTCACTACGGGGCACCGTCAACCGCGCGTGGGTCCGCACACCCACCGACGGCGCGGAGGCACCCGAAACGCCGGCCCGGGCAACCTCGACGATGTTGGCGCCGCGCATCGGCTCGGTCCGCGATCGACGAACCGAGCGTGGCCGACGAACGAATATCCACCTTTTGGACGCCCTGGACCGACGGATTTAAGCGCCTCTCTTTGCGCCTCTCGCCGGGGCCCTTTTTGTAAAACGCGGAGGCGCAAACAGATTGGCGACGGATCGCGAGAGTGTTTCAACGACGGCGACGCGATAGTGACGCGCGGACGTGCAAAACGCGTGCAGAAGTGACCGAAAGGGTACATTCTGCGCCTTTTCAGCTCGAGACAAACGAAATCGCGCCGTGCGCTTCACCGCGAGGAAGGGGTGGACCGCGGACATTTCACCGCGACTAAGAGATACGTTCCGTCGCGTCTCACCGTACCTTCGACACACGTTAAAACACACGTATATCGGCATATCGCACCTTTGCTTCTAGCCAGCCGGGAGGTTCCACGCGGACTCGTTTCATTGAACTTTCGTTCAGCTTGGGCTCGTCGCGTCGCACAGTGGTACCCGCGAGGGTTAACGATTTCACGCGATCGATGATCGAGCGGGGGACGAGAGTTAGCGGAGCGAGCTCGCGTTCTCGCCTGGTCACCGCTCCGAGACCTACGCACATTCTCTCGCGTCTGTGTACAGACTTATTGTTGCCCATTCATACGCGTAAACGGTATACGATCCGGATTTTGTAACGGCGGCGAAGAAGGGATCACGCCGCGTGTCACACGGTCGTACCGCGGTATACGCGCGGGGGATATGGAAATACGTACGAGCGTACAGCGCGAAACGCGCGCGCGCGCGCGAGTCCCGGAGACGGAAGGAGAAACGAAAAAGGGAGGAAAAAACAACAACGGCAAGACGGGAAAGGCGGCGGAGCCGCAATCGGAGGCGCCAACATCGTGCTTGGAAGAAACGGGCACGGTGCAATCATGTTCCTATTAGGTTTCATATCTAAGCGCGTAATTAATTATACCAGTAAATATAATGATGATGATGAAGGACACAATGATATACGTTATTGGATATATATACATACACACGCGGTATATGTATATATATGACATAGCATAGTCTACGAATTACCCGAACCCTCCTCTATCTCTCCCTTTAAAACCAGAGACAAAGTAGCGTTAATCCCCCATACACACGTCTCTATTCACGGGCGCACATGCATACGCATGCGTAGACGGAGCGATTCGTCGGGTGCAATTTTGCCACGAGCGAGCTCAACTTTTTTTTCCACCCCCCCGTTCCCACCCGCTCTCTATTCTACCTGCCTCTATAGACGTATGATATATAGACTGCGCGTTTTGGCTGCAGAAGTGTACAAACTTTAAAAAGAGACAACACACTTGGGACCAGGGTTGGGTGGTGTCTGGTTAAAAAGATAAGAGTTGCGTTAAAAAGTTAAATAATTTTAACTCAACTTAGTTACATCATAGACTGTTAACTTTTAATTTACCTTGATTAATTGTATTAAGGATTAACTTGTATCTTAGCTAAGCTAAATTTTCAAGGCTGTTAACTCTAGCTTAACTTAGTTAAAGAAAGAAAAAGATAACTCACCCAACCCTGCTTGGGACCTTATTCTCTCTCCGTCTATCAATGTCTGGAGTGGGGCAAAAATTCAATATGGCTACTGTGCTTATCCTTTAACCTCTATCATTCCCCTACTCTTCCTACTCACCCCCACCACTTCTACCAGACAAAGATGAGGTACGGCCCCACGCCAGCTATCTCATTCTAAAGTTTGTACATGTTTTCACACGGGTGAGGGTAGAGAACGCGCAGTCTATTCTTACTATGTCTATGCCTGCCTCTGACTAGCATTGACATCGACGAGCTACCGTGAAACCATTTTAAAACTCCTCAGCTTTCGACTCCAACCGATTTGATCGATATACAGGCTATAGCACGTCCTCTCGGAAACATTATCTTCGTGCCGCGATGAAAAGCGCGCAGAAATCGAGGGATAGCACGACGGCGATAAAAGAAGAAGAAAGAAGAGATCGCGGGGATAATAACGCTCCGTTCCTAAACGAGTCATCCAGAGTCAACGTAGTCATCGAGTTAACTTTGCATTCTTTTACTGCGATATTTGAAGATTCTGTTACATTCCCACTCGCAATTCCCTTGCCTCTAATGCCAAACTGTCAAGCCTGATGGATCGATCAATGAACGCGGTAATTGTTAAGAGCACGTTAAAGACGCGAAGGGAAAGTCAATCGCGTTTATTAACATCGTCAATTGAATATATCTGGTTAATATAATTTCTTATAAATATTCGAGTAACGGATAATAAGACGGTGCAACTCGCGCTTCCGATGTACGTCGTGTAAAAGAAATATACGTTGAAGATATCGGAGGAGCCGAACAAAGAAATAAAACCGCCACGGCGGGCTGTCAAATTAGCCCTAAAAAGTTGGTAAAGTTGCACGACAACGCTGCCGAAAATTTCATCAGCGTCTGACCGCGAACATTGTCGCGGACGCGCGAGCTGTCAAGCGGCACTGCCATTCTATTACGCTGGATTTCATTTTATTTCCGGCTTGCGAGGCACCCCATTTCCGGGCGGCGAGTATTAGTTCACCCGCAATTTGCATAGAGACACGAAACACGCTCGCTTGAAGAACCAATGTCGCGTGATAAACTCGCTTATCGGCAATGCCGGCGACGACTTGACTGCCGTATTTTCAATCACGGGCTCGCAATCGCGTCGCTCGACGCGACGCGTGACCGACCGTGTTCACGCCGCAAATAATTTTGTCGATTATCCCGTACGAGGTCCGCTGACAGAATTACCGAGCGTCTTTATTTGCGCGCTAATCCGAAGACTCGACGAGCGATTCCGCCATATGCCGATGTCACGTGACGGAGGAGTCCGTGTTCCAATCTAAAAATAGATATCACGTGTGGCGCTCTATCACGTTTGATTTTTATGCAGTGCGGTTTTGTTTGCGAATGCGTAAAGTGCGGCTCGTGATTTTTTTTTTAGAGCGGCCAATTTCCATGAGCGACGTGTAAACATAAAATTTGGTCTTAAGCCTGGAAAATCATTCATCGAAACTCATGAGATGTTAAAGCAGGTTTATGGCGGCCTGTCGACGCGGTTGACGGCCGGTCTGAACGTGGATCGTCGACCTATTGATAGCCGACCACTTTTAAAGCCTTCGTACCATTCATAACACTGTACGATTCATGCACTGTTCACCGTGCACCTTATACGCTCGCGAACAAAACCGCGCTGCACAAAAAATAAACAGGATAGAACGCCGTGCACGTGGTGTCTATTTTTAGAACAAAGACCTCTCTTTCTCTCTCTTTCTCTCTCTCAAGTGGACATCGGTGTGGCCTTGATGCTCCAACAAATTAGCGCGTAAACAAAGAATATTCAATCGTTTTTTTTTCAACCCCGCATATCCGCACATGCATTATATAAATAATGTTTCATATCAGTCGGCTGTAAAGATCGTTTGTTTGTCTAATCGGTCGAAGATCTCGTGTACAGCGATTTAGTAACCGGAATCAGGAATTGCATTCGAAATGATCATCGTTGCTACGAATCTGCGGACACATCTCCCATTACACGTTCCATTCCTCTCGTCCTGCACACCGAACCGCAAGCTCGTTTGGTTTTGTGGAAGCCAAATGAAAAAAGCTGAACTGTATACCGAATCTCGTATTCTATTAAACACTAGTTTATCAGAAAATCGATATTCCTGCGTGTTCATTGTTTCTTTGGGTACCTCGGGGATGACGGCGCTGGTTTTAATGCGTTTCTTAATGTCGTTCGACTTGCTTCTCTCGAAGAAGTTGGGTCGAGCTTCTCGCTCTTTCGTTGTGTACTTCTCGGCAAGACGATATTCGTTTACCTCGACGAAAACTGTTGCGGTAAGTACAGATTTTAACAATTTTAATGAACCACGCTTCGATTAAAACTTGTCACAGTAGCGGCACTTGTACAGGGTCGGCAAACTTTTAAAACCGCTATTTCACTCTTATTCCAAACTCAGGGTAAAAGAAGCAAAACTTCAATTTTGTTGAAATTTACAGAAGGATGTACCATTAAACTTTTATAACGCAATAAGCTGTACCTTAACTTATAAAGATAAAAATATTTTTTCTATCTACAAATAAAATTATGTCTAGCAACAATCTCGAGAAAGAAGTTGTCTTCGTGTACCGCATGCAACACGAGTACAAGAGTCTTCGGTTTTGTTATCGGTATACTTTGTGTACCTTAATACAGAGTCATTAAGATATCATTTGAAAATATGTTGATCCGTTGCACAAAAAAAAAAGGAAAATAATTTTTTATATTATATAAAGAATACCGCATGGACGCGGCTTACTTCTGGTTGTAAGATCAAAAGTCGGCTATTGCGAGTACAAATAAATAGACGTGTCAGATTGGTCACTTCTGGGGCTGAAGGCGATATTCCGTCATAGCCGGATCACACCTTGTGGGAAATTCGAGCCAGTTCAAAGAACACGCCCAGCGCTCGCGACACACGGTGTTGTGTACGTATGACGTAACGACGGTGTCGCGGATACCCCGTGTCAGAGAAGGATTACGACGGAAGTAGGAAGAGGGAAGGGAAATAGAGGAGAGTCGCCCTCAGGCCGCCCGCCCTTCTCTCGCTCTCCAAGAGTGTTTGCTCGCGAGATGGAACGCAAATTAGGTTTGGACGGGGATCGAAGCCTCGTCGTATCGAAATAAAGGCGGCACGTAAAATACACGTCACCCAGCTACCACCGCCCGTAACCTTTTGGGGTAAAGGAAGGATGAGGAGATGCCTGCACCCACACTCGTCTGAGCTCGTAGACGCTGTCAAGTCCCTCTCTACCTTTGAGTTCGCAATGTCATTTCGTATGCTAACCATCGTCTCGTATGTCTGTCTTTTCGCGAAATTGTAGCATCGTCGAGCTCCCGCGCGATGGACGCAAATTCGAATGGAAGGCGCAAGAAGAAAGAGAAGGAAGATGCATTGCTAACTAAGAAATATGTGGAGTAAAATATTAAACGATACACCCGTCTTTCTGCAATTACTTTTCACTGAGCTATAATCTATAAAATATTAAGAAATATACGGAAAGAATTTGCTCACAAATACAAATAAAAATTGGATGAAGTATACGTCTGAAAATAATTACGTTGGGTCATCAAAGTAATTATGCAGGACGCTCAAGTATGATAACAAAAAATTATTCACATTCTAGCAAGCAGCTTGAGCGTCCAGTATTATTTGCGTGGGCGAAAATAATTATTTTCTAGATCTAACTAGATTTGCATCGAGTTAAATTTCTAGATTGAGCCTCGGCAAAACCGTCCTTTCCGCGTACATATGCGCAAATAATTGATATTTCCAAACGAGACACGAGTGTGTCTATAATAAATGAGATAAATACTGAACGCGATGCTATACCAAGTAGATATGTAATTAGCAATAATTTATTCATGAAAAGCGGCGGGCCGTACAAGCAGCCAGAAACGACTCGGAACGAGCGGTATGCTAATTTCGAAACCTCAAGGTATTAATGTCATTTTGACGCAGTGCTCTTTTCCATTTCGTCAAACCTCGTTGCATCGCGCTTAACCCAACCGATCCGTCGTAATGGCGGCATGCCGGGAGTGACGAGTGTCTCTATATAGATTTAACGACACGCCGCGCATAAAAACATTTCTCCATTATACGGGATACGCTCTACGAGGTAGCAGGTGTTAACGTTATTGCCTATTACAAAGTGCTCCTCTCCAAGATTTGCATAAGACGCTAGACGACTCATTCCGCGCGCGCGTTATCGCGCTATTGTCGCATTATGCATTCTGAGAGATACAGCCCGCGGTACCCTGCATAATTTGCGCGAGCGTAAAAAGACATCCTCCGCGATATCTCACTTAACACGCAGCTGGTTGAGGAAACGGAGGAGGCTGGTAAACGACGAGATGCCGGGGAGCTGCCGGTCAATAATTGAACCGTTCAACGGTATGAGTTATTATTCATATTTTAAGAATCGAAGGGGAAGCTCTGACAAAATATCCGATGCAGAGCCCGATTGTTGCAGATAAACGTTGCGCGTTTTCTATTTACAGCCCCGGAGAAGGATCTGAATTTTTCGAAATTAAACTCTGATTCGAAGTTTACGAGAACCGAACGTTGTAACGACAACGCGCGTTATGTTTCAACTGTCATTACGTTGAAATATACGTAATACGCAGAATTACAGAGAAGCCGTGGTGAGGCGTCTTCTTGACGGAAGAAAATGCAGTTTCCTCGCGTCCTATACCCATTTCTACTCAATCGCATCGCGAATACACCCTCGCCATTACGTACCGAAGTATCCGGTTACCCGTGCATCAGTATGTATCTACGGAACAATTTGTATTGAATTCGATACAGTCTCTATTCCGCGCGGATAGTTTTTTTTTTCTTCTAAAAGGGCTTGTACGTCTCCGTACACAAGTAAAAAATGTAGTACGATTTTTATCATAAAACAATATTAAACTAAACTCGTTGCTGCAATAATAGAAAACGACTTGAAATGGTTTTTAAAAACTAAAGAACGCATATTTATTAGGAATGATATCAGCTGATGAGAACTTTATTATAATATGTAAAAACTAGAGGAACTGATGCACAGATATATAAGTAATTAATAATTAATATCTGATTGTTATAATAATTGTGTAATTAATAAATAGAACATGTTTATATACCTATATCGATTCATGATAATGTTGACGTAATATAGCAAATGAAATAGAACAAAGAGATGATAGAAAAAGACAATAAAAAATATTCCTTGGGCGCGAAAACGGCTATGGCATTGCTGTTTGTAATATATTGTAGATTTATATTTGTAAAATATATAGGTTATATTAAAAATTCTATATAAAATAAATATAAATTTGCATTTCAGGCAGCAATGCTGCAGCCATTTTCACGCCCGAGGAGTGTTACATATTTTACTGGCATTTTTTTATCTTGTCCTCGTTCTATTTCATTTGCTATATTACGTCGGCATTGTCATAAATCGATAGATAGCTCTAAACTTGTTAACGCTGCTGGTCCGGATAAAGCACGTTATGTGTCTAAAGCTTACGTCACACCGCGATATTACGACGCGTTACCTGGAACTACTACGATACACAACTTTATTCGATTTATCTTTTTCGCCCGGTAACTTCTTTTTAATTCTTTACGTACGAATGACGATGCCGCGATATCCGCCAAATTATTTATGAGAAGCTTATACGCCTTGAATTCGTTTTCCAATTGCGAGCGTATAATAACTCTTTTAAAATCGAGAATACGGTGTATCCAAAAAATTGTGTAGCCCAGTCGAGGCAAATCTTTTAACAAAGATTAAAGCTACTTTGCGCGATACCCTTCAATAAAAGCCTTCACTTTTATTTATCTCTCTTTTAATTTGTATAAAAATATATAAAGTCAAATTGAATTTGTCTATATAAACTTTGTTATCGTACGCTCCGATATGACTGTCACAAGATAATTCGTTGAAAAGACAAAATAACGTATGTTTTAAAGAGACAAAACGATATAGAAATAGATCACAGAACGAAGTTAAACATCGACGTCACGCGATATGTAAGTTACCGCGCTAAACTCATAAGCGTTTATATTGCAGATTTGGAATCACGCCACCCGGTATATGAGAAACGTACATCTTCACGCGCTGCAGCACATGAGATGGCTATACCTATATACGCTTACCAGGAGGTCGTATCTTCTCGTTAGCCGCGCGATGAGCTACCCGCTCGGTAGAGTCACGTTTTTAATTTCTACCGGGCCGGTCTTAGTTCATTTTCACACCCCCACAGAGCGCGAGAGCAGCGCAGAGCGTTCGCCGGGCGTCTAATAAGTAAATAATAACTTGCTCCGCCACATAACTCTTGTTACTCGCACGAATCGTCGGAATTTCTCTTCCACGTCCAACAGCGCTCCCCATTTTATATGTAATTAACGGATTCCCGGGTGATACCTCTCATATAGCCACAGGATTTGATTTGCGATAATCATGTCACACGGATGGAACAAAACGTTCATTGCTAAGCGCGAAAGTGCATTGCAAATTCGCAACTAAAATATAAAAATCTAGTTATGCGACGAGAAACTAAAACACCTCTCGAAGATTCATCGTTATATTATTTCACGAGGTAAAATAATACTAAATGATTACTTAAAAAAATTATATTCGTAATATTGTACTAATAACGATACGTTTAAAAATCAAATTAGCATCGCAATCAAACGAAATCAGGATAAAATAGCTATAAGATATTGCGATTATTTCTCAAATGTGAAGATGTGTATAATATTCCCATTTTGCAGTACAAGTTTAAATTCCGTGTAAATAAACAAAGGTATGTATCTGCGCTTCTATCATTTGTATCAGAAATTCAGGTAAAAATTTATTAATTATCTATCAAACTCATGGTCTTGCAGTTTCTAAATTTTCGTTTCATGTAATGAGTTACGCTTCGGATATAATTAATCAAGTAATTAGAAAATAGCTTTCTGTATTTTTCATTCAGAAGCAGTAGAGCTAGGAATTTCACGTATATGCCTGCTATTTTATTATAACTTCTTGCTATTTGACAGGTGTTGATTGGTAGCTTATTAAAGCGCATTATACGGCAAGGTAATGCGAAGAAACAAATCACGAAGAAATAAATCGTTCTGCAGAAAATGCATTTTATCTTTTTATTTTTTAGCGCGCGCTCGCGCTCTGTTCTTTTCACTTCTTGTAATCGCCTCGCAGAAATCTATCGCGCACGTCTGTATATGTATATATATTTGTTCATTTCTATATTTACTTATTTAAAACATATTCAAAGATTTGTGTTTGGCTAAAATACTTGTTATAATGTTATATTAATACTGGATGTGTCCAAATTGTGAAATACTCGAAGAATTAGCTATATTGAACAACTAACGAAACCTTTGCGGAAGAAAAGGCGTCAACTCAGCGATCCACGTCTAATCGTATGTATGTACTATCACTATTCATATAATTTAATTTCCAGTAAAATTCTACGAAAATAACGCCGATGTATTTCCTCAGCGTTTTCCGCTTCCATCCCACAAGTTACTATTACTACATTTTACAGATATTAACGTCGTCATTAGTCTCCCCAGTAATTTCGAAATAGATTCTCACGATCGAACGTACATGCGTGTGCACCGTAGATAACTGACGGATGTATCCATAGGAGGAAATAAAACATAGAAGGACGAGGCTTGGTAAAAGTATCTTCTCCCGAGTGTCTGAATATGTAGACGTGTGCCGCGGGGAGGAAAGAGAAACGGAGGGGGGGGGAGTCCGAGGGAGGTGGATAGCCCAACCTCCTTAGGATGCATGTGTTTGCCTTTAATACATTTTTCGACGATGTTGACCGAGGCGTATCTCCAACCCGTCCACGTGTGCGCGCATATGTATGTGAAGCCAACAACCTACAGGGTGCCGCTAAAATATTCACCTTGTCAGAGCTAGCCCACAAAATGTGGCTGGCAATTTCCGCGGTGCCAAATTCAAAGTGCCGGGAAATGAGAATGAGAAAGAGGGACGAATCCTCCGGAGGACCCGCGGCCGCTCTTTGCCTGACTCCGTAAAAAGCAGTCTTCGCTCTAATATGCATTACGGCTAACAATTTAAGACAAGAAAATACTTCCACCTCGCTTGAGCTATCTCTTCCCGGTTACGAAAATAAACTTGGGCTCATCAACCTCTGGCTTCTACTTTGCTTTTTTAACAGATGTACAGCGGTGCGGAGGGACGCAGATAAAGATACGTGTAATAAAAATTAATGTATTAACTATATTTAAATGTACTAATGCGCAAAATGTAATGTACTCTTAACGTGATCGTTTTGTTTCTTTGTATATAATATAATGCGACACAAGATGGATCGGCAATGCGGATAATTACATTACACGTAGATCTTGTCTATTTAAATAAGTTTTTCGTTCGATTGATCGCTATATAAGGACGGCCGGCAATTTGCAGTATAACGCGTTTTGTCGTCCATCGCTACAACGGCCGAGCAATCTCCGGGGTGATTTCACGTGACGTGCATTTTGCCGCAGAGTCTCGCGACCGATCGCAGATCCAAAAGGGTTGGATTCAAAGACTCGCCGGCGCTATTTCCGCGAAAATCATTCGTGAAGGATCTCCTTATCTCACTATGCAAGAAGAAAGGAGGAAGGGGATAGAAATTGACAATTCCTCTGGTCTCAACCTGCGAGAGCGACTCGCTCTCCCTCCCCTCGCCCTTCCCCAGTGTTCGTAAAGGTCTGAAAAGATGAGAAGCACGAGAGAGCAGAGAGGAGGTGAGAGGGAGGCACGACGAGTGTCCTAGCGGAGATAGAAGAGGAGCGAGAATTCGCGAAAGCTACACCGGAGCAAAGGAAAAATGTGTACGGAAGCCAGAAGACGAAGAGACAGACCTGGGAGGAAGAAGACGACGACGAAGAAGAAGAAGAAGTGCCCGTACAGTGTTTGTCCAGGAGGAACCGAAAGAGTAGCGAGTGTGTTCGTAGGGAACGCGGGCAGGGGGCGAACGAAAGGGTGGTCACCCCTCTCACCCGACAACAACCCACGTAGGTGGTGACTGTGTTGCAGAAGAGGCCGGAGGTGGGATGGCTCCGAGGCAGTCCTCTCTTAGAGCATTTCAATATATAGCGAGGGCCTTTGAGGTTGCGGGGGCTCCGGAGGGGGAGCGGGACGAGAAGGGGGCACCCACCTCCGCGGTGCTACGGGGGTAAGTGGGGTGAGAGGCGCTATTGATTCTTCTTTTAATCTCGTCGCGACCCATCCCTCGTGCCGACGTAGGGGGAAGCGAGCGAAGGCGAAGGAAGGACCTAAGGGGTGGCGGGGCCGATCGTCCTCGGTCGAGGCGGACGCGGGGACCGGCGGGGGTGAACCTTACTTATTTGAATGTGTCGTCGCGCGAGACAAAAACGACGGCGAATCCCTAAAATCGATGTGGAGTAGCACCGCCGCTAACTCGACGTCGACGCCGTCATCGACACTTGGCGGAATCGCGAAAACTCGACACGTGCGTGGCTCACGCGCGAGAAGGCCTACACGAATACGTGTACGCCAGAGAAAAAGATGGAGACAGCGAACGCCTCCGAGATGATATTTATGTGTCTATTGATTGAGTGCCAGCACCAAGCACTGCCCGGGGCTGTTACGATTCTCGTAGAGCCGAACGTGCCGAGAAAGTCGTGAGGCTTGGATATTTTAAAAACTAATTCACGTTACCTTGTGTTATCAACATTTTTAACAACACTAATAAAGCTAAGTTTTACATAAATCGTTATAGTGTGTGTTGAAATAAAGAATTTCTATCGAAAATTTATGATAATAAGGGAAAATGTTTAAGTACAGCTAAAGCTTAAATATTGATATTTATGGATGGAGAAATGTTAGAGAATTTTATCTACAAATTGCAACAGTCAATTAATCTAATGGAATCAATTGTTCGTAATAAAAAAAATATCAAATTTCATAGCAACAATATTAATTCTATTTTTGTTATAATAAAAAAATGTAAGAGGAAAATCCGTCACACATATCGATAGTCATATTAATACAAAATGTAGTAATTCGATTCTACTTTAGATACGTTCAATAGTATTTCTCGTATTTTCCAAATAAAGGCTATAACTGTACTTCTACGACGTCTTTTGTATTACAGATCTATCATTTAAACAGCATTATTACAAAAAGACCATAACAACACGCTGTAAAACGAAACCGCGGTATTCGTCTCGATTTTCGCAAGCGTAACGGCACCCGCTGCCTGCTAGCAACAGATCCTTAAAGCATGGGCGTGTCGCACGTGCCAGCGGGGCATTAAAAGTCCATAAGTATGGGCCGCATGCAGCGTATAAAAATTCAGGAAACGCAATAAGCGCAACGAAATAAAGTCGCGCAGTTTCTTCCGTTATCCGTTATACGTCGCCTCCACCGCTATCCCCGCTGTTGCGGCACTCCCGAGCGCACCACCCCATCCTCGCGTCGCCCGACAGTGTGCCAGGAAGACTCTGCACCCTTAATAGAAACAGAGAGATGGAAGAATGGGCGATGCGAAGGGCAATGGGGGGGAGAGGGGGGAGCGAGGGGAATAGGGAGGGTGGAAAAATCAGCCCCGCGACTGGAGCAGTCAGGGAGCAGCGACTGAAACGACGGTGGTGGAAGACGCCGGGGGTAGTCACCCTATTTTTTTAGCCCAACTGGGGTAAGATATTGATTTTTTTATTTTATAATTAGGGGCTCGCACCCCACTTGGCTGCCAGAAAAACACGTCACCCTGCAAAGCGCCTTCGGTACGAAAGCTCGCGTCTCTACCACGGCACCCTTGCGTGGTCCATAAGCGCGCCCCGCCTGTATACGCACGTTGCCGAAGTGCTCGCGTACTTCGTATTGGAACACCGTCGGAAGCCAATATTTCGAGGTCGCAACGCAATCCCGACATTCTTCTCGGCGATCTTTATGCCCCGACGCGTAGTTTCTTTTACTACCATGTTAATGATTCTTTAATCGTGTTTGTATCATTACAGTTTGCACATAACTGGAGCTCGTGTGTTTCGCGGATATTGCGAATCTAGATATCAGAATGACTCTGGAAATAAAAACGACAGGATTTCTGAGGAATGAATGTTACCTCTGAACCAAATAATGTTTAAAAAGCGAGTCATACTACAGCGATATTACACGGATCGTGTGGTTTTTACAAAAACCGTATAGGTTCGCGTTTTTAGAGCACGTTCTGTGACATATATTACATATATAACATTCCTATCGTTGCTAAATAAATTTATTTTCTATATCGAGATCAATAACGCGGCCCGTCACGAACGCTCTCACGCAACATCAATGATCTCGCAGGAAGTTATGGCACGCTGCGCATTGGATTAAATTGAAATCGCAATCCCGTGCATTTCCACGGCGACGTATTCTGATGCTCATCGATCTATCGCATAATCTACATTATTTCCGACTTCCCGAATTAAAAAAGCCCCGATGTGGTAACACGTATCGTTAAACTTATAGATTTCAGCAGCAATTTGATGTAACTCGCACAGTATTTCGATTCTCTAACAGATGTTATTAGTTGACCAAACTGTTTTACTGGAAAGCAGTCATTGAAATACTAGTTAAAGAGAAGTAAAATATAATCTATTCACTGCTGACGAGACAAGGTGTCCGAATAAATTATCCATCATTTTCCGAAGGAAACAATGGCGCCTATTGCGCTGCAAATCGTATCGAGCTGAAATCACGGGTCCAGAAGTATCTATAGACACACGCGCACCCTATCTGCTCGTGTAACCGTCACTTCCGATTCCCTTCAAAAAAATCAAAGGCATCCCCGTAAAACTCGTGAGCACAGCACCCCAAAGAGGGAAGAGGAGACCGCTGGAAATCACAGCACGCCAGGCCTCACCGACTCTCTCTCTCTCTCTTTCTTTCTGTTTCTCTTTTTCCGCCTCAGACTCGTTCGTTTCTCCATACGAGATTCCAGGATTCGCAGAATTTCCACCGAGAGGGTGGCAAGGGTCGCCTGGTGGGTGGCAGGGCTCGTCGGCGATGACGATAGGGTGAGTTCACTCGCGAGGCCGGAGGCCGCCGACGAGGTATGGGAGATTGCAGCAACCCTGCAAAGTACAAAGAGGCGGCATAGGCGCCCCCCCCCCTACCCTCCACCGCCCTCTCCACCTTCCGCTCCTCCGGCCATCCCCGAGTTTCCTCTCGCGCGCCCACCGTTCCGTTTCTTCTCGCTCCCACTTTTTACATCGCGAGCTCTCGGCCGGGCTCTCCTCGCCCCCTCCTCGTCATTTCTCGTCGTCGGAGGTGACAATTCCTCATCTGCCTCCGCTCACACCTCCGGCTGATTCCTTTGCAACCCCCTCTAAGCGCGCGCTCACGCATACACATACACACGTACATTTATACACATACTCACGTACCCGCCCGCGCGGGGGTGGGTAACCCACACCAACACGAGCATACCTAACGAGTCGGCTTGTCACACACAGAGTATAATATGCAAAGACCCGCCTCCAGGTTGCCATGGAAACTCGGGAGCTGGTGCGAGAGGTGCCCGGCGAAGGGAGGAGAGGTCGAAGCGGCGAACGTAGAGTGAAGAGGAGAAGGAGGTACGGGGGAACGGAGGGTGGAAGCAGACACTCTTGGAAATTTGTATAACTACCCCCAGGGGCGGCCAGAGGCGGTGGGTGGGTGGGAGGAGGCAAGGGGGGTAGCTGAGTGTAGAGAAGGCGGGGGCACACACATCGATCCGGGGAAACCACCCCGCGCCCAGGGCTCCTTCGTCATCTCTCAGAGCTACTGCCACCCGTCCACCACCTTGCTCTCGCTCCTCTATCCCTTGCCACCCCCTCTCTTTCGCGGGCAACTTTCTGCGTGCCTGCAATGCTGTGCCGAGTGTTTATTTCGTCGTTGGCGTTAAAACCGCCGGCTTTCCTAAAGTTCGATGCACCTCGGGCGAGAGAGAGAGAGAGAGAGAGAGAGAGAGAGAGAGAGAGAGAGAGAGAGAGAGAGGGGGGGGGGGCTTCCTATCCTTCTCAAGTGCAAATTAAACCAACGAGTGCGTTCCCGCGCAGAGACAATCCGTTTTATTGCGAATCGTAGGGGCAAGTTGGAATCTTTCTGAATCATACCTTACTATAATATAGTAAAACCGCAGATAATAGAGCTTGTTTCATATTCAAGCGTAAGAAGAACCAGAAAAGTTCAAAATAACGTACCTATGCAACGTATTTTATTTATTAAATGTAGATTTTTCCACTCACAGTCCTAGACCAACGTAAACAACATCATTACATACTAAAGATGTTATGTTATTGGATGACAATAAATTGTGTCATTAATTAATTAATTATTAATTGCACCTGCTAACTTCCGACTATTTCCCAACAGGTTATTTTTTATACTTTTAAAATATCGGAGAATTCAATCAGAAAACAGGACGTCATAGATTCTCATAATTAATTGCATTGAAATATTTAAGCAAGATTAATTTTAATGTGGAAAAAGATATCGCGTTCGCTGAAATTGTTTACCGACAAACAACACCTTCGTACTCAATTAAGGTGTATAAAATATGAGCGTGTATTAGGGGCAATAAAAATCAATTATTCATGTAAAATCATCAAACGCGCGCGTTTAAAGCAATGCCTGATTTCGCATTGTGCCTAAAGAGGCCCATTTATTAAGATATATAGTGTCGAATGAAGAAGATGAGACCGTATTCTTAACAAGAATCTCAAGATCGTATGTTCATTTACCGAGTGATAAATCCGCATCGTATGAACTCGTAATAACTTTGTTACAAGGATAGATTGCTCTCATATCTCAACAATTGTAGCGAAGCCATACATTATTTAACGCAAACATTATGCAAGGATTCTAGTTACAATCGGTAATTGTAGTCCCACCAAGACAGTCTTCGATCATGTGAGCCCGGGCAGCCCTGGGCAAGAAATTCTTCTTTATTGAATTGCTTTTGCTGCTCTCTCGAAAATAGACGTATAAATCACGCCGTGAGAGCGTGAAAACGATCCGCGGATGCTTCTATTTCGTTCGCAGCCGCCATGTTGTACAGTTTTTCGATGATAGCGCGATCTCTTAAACATCGGAAATCCGCTACTTCTTTTATTATCGATGAAAAAATTATTAAACCGGAGTTACTCATTAAAATATGTCCCCGTAATTAACTGCCGTAAATCTAAAAAGTATGAAAGTGCCACCGTAAAAATGAGAAGCCTAAAAATATCGATTTCCATATCAGATACGAATGGAATTAATTCGAGCAATAAATGTAATATCTTTAAAAGATCCAGTGAACAAATTCAATGAGTCCTAATAATTAATTCGAAATATTTACAAGCTCCTATTAATTATATTCAGCGTAAGAAAATACTTCGGTATACAAATGTATGCGTAATCCCTTCATTGTATTGTGCAAAATTACGTTCTGAAAAAATATATAATCCTAAAAAAGCACGGAAGTCTGAATCTGTATAGAATCCAGGCGTAGATATGGATCTCTCGTAATGGCTATGGATACAAGGTATTCGAACTGCAGTAATCTCGCGAAATAATGACAATAAAATCCGTCGAAAAGGGGGGCAATCTTTAATTGCATTAGAATTAGTTTGTCTGACCTAGAAAACCGACACGGCGCGAGAGAGAGAGAGAGAGAGAGAGAGAGAGACACACAATTATCAAACAGAGCCATCCAACAGCACTCCAGGAAGTCTGACACTACCTAGCACGACCCCGGGGAGAGGGGTACCATCGATCCCTCCCCTCCCCCCTCCCCCGACCTCTCATAATCCGCACGCCGAGCGGTAGATATCCGCGCGGCGGCATCCGCGATGGAGGATGGCTCGCGGCGAATCCTGACCGCGGATATACACCAGGGCGATTCTAATCGAATTAACTGAACTTTCACCCGACTTCCCCCCCCCTCCCCTCGGCTGGGCGACCGAAGTTCTTAGCAATTACGACGGAACCCGTGTACTCTCTCACATACACACACACACCCTGTGTCTCTCTCTCTCTCTCTTTCTCTATCTGTCTCTCTCTTTCCATCAGCGCTTCAGCTCGTCGAATGCCGTTTTTCAAAGTCTCGCGCGTTCGTCCATCTCTGCCTCTTTCGCGCGCAGACGGGGACGCGAACGACCACTTCTTCGGCGGTGTAACCAGCGTTTATTTATCGCGTGTTAAAGCGGATCATCGCGAAACGGGCAATAAGTTCTCGCTAATGAGAAGGATATGTATTCATTAGGGTCATGACGGTTGTGTAAGCGGCCGTTGCACGTTGCATCTACAAAAGTTATGGGCTAATGTCTAACGCGCAGCAGATAGTAATGTTGACTAATTGGAGAGAGCCCGCTAACGTGATCAGGAAGTCGTAAGCCGAACGGTTAATTCGTGATTAATCAATCCGCGGAGTATAGTTTCTCTCGCAAATGAAATTTCGCGAGAAGCAGAACTGACAATGCGCGATACGTTTTTCACTTATAAACAAGTTGCATAAGCGTCGCATAGGCGAACGGATAAAGGACGAGAGGCATAAGTGGCTCTTGCTCGCCTTCCGCCTCAACGGACAAACGCGCTTGATAAATGTACTTGTTGCGTGTTTGACGCAACGGAAGAACATTGGATTACGGGGCGCGTGCAGGCGGATCGGCGCGGCTAATCGCGATTGCGGCGAATTTTAAACAATTAAACTTGCAAGTGGCGGAGCACGATCGGAGAGCGCCGACGTGAAGCCGCGAAAGAAAAAGGCACGGAAACACGATCGCGCGGCGGTAACTATTCTACTGACCGTGGCCGAGCGCGGTCATAATCATCATAACGATAATTACGTAGGTAAATGCGGCTACGGACGAAGCGGCGAAGAGGGGCGAGAGACGACGAGGACGGGACCCGATTCCTCCGCCGACCAGCTGCCTCATTCGATCCTTCGCTAATTATCGTCGTAAGCATCGAGTTAATTGCTGCACTCGCTCTCGCCTGGCGGTTGTTCGATCGGTCCCGCTTTTTCAACCCTCTATCCCATCCCGCTTCTTCGCCCTTTTTCTCTCTCCGTTCAGGCCACGCCGTCGTGTACACGAATGCCCCTCCGACGATTTCTCGCCGTGCCGCGTGAACCGTAGAAGTGTAACGTGGGACCACGTGTCTCGTTTTACAGAAGTCGTGGGGATCCTCGCGGCGCGAGAGACCGACGTTTTCTTCCTCGGGGAAGATTCCTCGATTATTCCTATGTTATGTCTTGCGCGACCTTACGAGATTCTATAGAAATACATTCGTAACACTCTGGATTAATGATAAATCGATGTTGTTGCGCCATTAATTATGTGTCAAGCTTGCAAAAACATTTCCCCCCCGCGCGTGGTTTCAAAAACTTTCTCGACTCCAATTTCTTGTTTTAACACGCGGCTGCGTTTTAGAGAAGAAATCGAATTCTGGCTCAATGCCAGTGTAGTTCCAGTGCATATCATGTTTATGAAATTCAGAAACATAGTGAACGTATTTTCTCTGAAAATGTCTTCGGATACGCACAGACACAGTATCAAAGCTATTTATGCAAGTATATACAAAATCAGGTAATTAGTACATTTTAATTGTTCCACTTTCCACCCCCCCCTCTCTCTCTCTCTCTCTCTCTCTCTCTCTCTCTCTCTCTCTCTGTCGATTTACTGTCAATACGAAATAATACATTTATGCTAAATTTGCATATAAATTAAATTTGAGAATATTACAGTAAATGGTGTGAAAAGTCACGTCGATAAATAGATTCAAAAGATTCACGCATCGCTAATCTTGCATATGACATTTTCTCACGAGGAATAATTTTATTTCCATAAAGTGCTCTTCTTCCTTCTCCCCTGGGATAAAGTTCGCTTTTCGCGCGTGGGCCACAAAATGCGCGGTAAAGGGCGCGTTACGTAAAACGCATTACGTAAACTTCGGCGCTCGGTTACCGGCCGCGGCGAAGACCCGAATTGCAATCGGGTTGTAATTGCGCGACGATCGCATTCCAGAAAGAACTCGCTGCGACCCAAATCCCCGAGACACATCCAGCCGAGCGACGGGCGTACCTGCGTGATCTCTAATTCGAGGTCGCGCGGGGCGCGAATCCAAATGGGCCGAAACGAGCGCGCGGTGGCGCGCAAAAATGCACCGGCGCGCGGTGAGGGGGTGGGAGGGGGAGATTACAATGTTACCGTACGGTAGAACGTGGAATTGCAGAATCACGAGACGGCGGGAGCGGAGGAGGAAGAGAGAGAGAGGAGAGCGCGAGAGACAGGGACGAGCGGGACTCGAGGGGGAGAAGGACGGAGCGAGCGAAAGAGTACAACCGCGCTACATGGTGTGTGCGTGGCGTGGGTGGAGACTGCCCCACGAAGCCCCACGGGCAGAATTATCATACCCACACATACGTACGTACGTAGCGGAGCGAGGAGCGGGGCCTGATCTAATCACACTCCCATATACATAAAATAACCGCTCTACGGGGCCCTATGGGGCACACACCGTGGCCGAGCTCGGGGTGGCGAGGGCACGAGCGAGACCGGGATAGCGAGAGACGGAGAGCGAGAGAGGCGGATTGTTTTCAGCTGGGACTCAAGTATAAATTGGCCAATTATTCGGAAATAAGGTAATTATATAAGAAGGGAGTGATCTCCGATCGCGCGGACTCTCGAGGAGAAGGAGATGAGGGTTGGCGGCGCGGAAGGAGGAAAGGTACGAAGGGGGTGAGAGAGACGAGGGGAGGGAGGAATCGAAGAGAGAAATCAAAGGCGATTATCTGCCTATGAGGTAGGAATCGTCGGCCGGCGTCGGTTCGCTCGCTCTCTAAGAATTGCTCGCCGTTGGGCCCCGTCATTGCCGGCGGTGCAAAAGCGCTCGATGCCGAGGCAGATGTTTTTTCTAAATGGAGACGAATTAGAGCCGATAAATAACGATCGATCGATCGTGCCCGCGACGCCGTTGTAACGCCGCGAGAATGAGAACGCGCGCACGCGGGGGAGGGTCGGCTCCGAAAAAGTACGCGCGGTTTTAAGCGGAAATTTCGGGCCGACAGGTGTCGGATGATCTTTCGCGGTGATCTTTCTCTTAAATGGGCCTGAGAGGGCCGTTCGTGTTTCGTGAGCTAAATTCGTGGAAGGATCCGCGGCGATGATGAGCGGCTGCGCAATTTTTGAGCGAGTCAAATGTAGCAAGAAGTCAGTGGCTCTGCGGCCGAGGTACACACTTCATTATCTTCGCGGACAATTTTCTCCCGCGACTTTTTCGCTCGCTCCGAAAGAAAATGTTTACTCCCTCGCGTTAACGCGACGAGCCATGACTTGGGGAAAATTATACCGTTCCGCTGTCAAATTGGATAAAAATGATGCGCGTAGCATCGGCGAGGACGAGCGATCGCACCGCCGAAAGGGTAGGAGTGGGAGGGAGAGAACGAGAGAAGAGGGACATTATCCCAATTACACGTACGGGCACTAATCGCCGTCGTGAACCCATATAGGGGCGCCCCCGCGCCGGGGCATTAACATTCCGAAAAACCGGTGATTCTCGCCGACGGTACCGACGAGACTCCGAGAGGAGGATGCCTCTATAACTACGAGATACACTCAGCGGCCCTCGCTCTCCTGTATATACGAGCGCTAGTTGCCGGCATAAGAGCTGCTCAGCTGGCTATTAAGGGCTGCGTGGTGGCCCGAGGCCGGAATTAGCATACCCTCGAACCGAACTCCACCTCCGCACCGATATCTCGGCTGCACGAGGAGGAATATAACTTAAGTTCAAGCGGATATTATGCCACCATTCTTCCCTCCCCGTAATCTGGCCCCCTTAACCATATAGCTAGATGCATCGGCTGCACCATAAGAATCGATAGAGGGGGCGGTTGAGGGGAAAAAGAGGGGGAGCAGGAGGGAAGAATCCGGGGGAGGGGGAGAGGGGGGGGGCTGGAGAAAGGTGGACGCGGAGGTCGTCTTCGTTATCGGCACCGATCTCTTTTAATTGTAATTATATGCAGTCCAGTGCGCGCGATAAGTATCGAAGCTAAAAGTAAGATCCCAATGGGTCTTGGATATTAGTCCCACCCAAGCGCGTGCCGTTGACGCCCAGGAACCGTCGAGGTTCGGACCAATGCGGCGCATTAACACGAAATCCGGTCGCGACACCTTTTACGCGGGACTGCATAATTTTACGGCGCGCGCTTTCGAATAAGTTGAAATTTCAACCCGATAGCGTATCTCAAGCGTTATATATTATAAATACACTTGTACGAAAATAAGATCTTAAAAACAATATCATTTTCTCGTTCATTGTCGAAAAGGAAAGTAAATAATTTAACTAAATCCTACGGTCAATTTTGAAGCACCTTTGGAAACTTTAATTAGGTTATTTCACAACTGTGCTCATAGAATCTTTTGAATTGAAAATTTTACTAAGTAAAGCAGAAACGGCTACTTGATTAAATTATCGCCAAGGAAATATCAACCTTGAATTATACGAGGAATTTATAGAGAAACTTGTTCAGAAACGCCCAGTATTTATTGAATTTGGTGAATTAACAGCCAGAGTTTTTATGAAACTCTCCACTTTTGGCAGATGCGACAAAATAATATTGATTTGCATTTCTAAGAATTAAAACTGGGACGCGTATAGTTGTTTAGAGCGATAAAGCCAAATTTTAGCGAGTAGGCGATCCGATTCCGCGCCGCGGGCGACGAATTTCCGGCGCATCTAATTTCGCATCGAATATCAAATTATAGTCGTCTTAAGGCGCCATTGTACAGCCCGGCACTTATTTTTGTAACTCTGTTTCCAGAATAGGTGTACATTTTGTCTGCAATCTGCTCTACAATCTCTCTAACTAAGCGGCCTGTCATTAAAAAAGAAACGCGAAAGCCGATATCTGTAATAGCAAAAGACTGTATCGAAACCTTACTCGCACATCTAACTAAATTGTAGATTACCAGCTTCCTAGAATCCAGTTTGGGCAGAGAAGACGACGGCTTTTAATTTCATTATTGATTAAAGCAATGTCTCTGTTAAACAGCAACAATCATTCATATATAAAAGAGACATTCAAACTTATTGTATGAACAATTCCCAAGCAAGTTTCCTTTCATCCATTCTCTTGTCGTAAACTATTTTTTATCAAAATTGTAATTATCATTGGTGTCATTTATATTTCAATAACAAAACGTTCTTAGAAGAATCATTATTGAACGGCGCGTATGACACGGCCAACAATGAGTTAAAAACATTCAACCGACAATACAACGAAGAAGTATTATACCTTAGCTCGCAAATGTTGGAGCAAAAAGTTGAACTGCCGTATACCGGCGGATTAAACGTTAAAACAATAGCACCGTGGGGCATTACAAAATCAATGAACATTTCAGAATAACGCAGGGCATCAATACCTGGGCATTTTACTACCGCGTTCAGGAATTTCCTGCCAGTCAGAAAATTCTTTTACGGCACCTTTTCCATAAGGTAGGAAACCGGATACGATTAATCCGGGCCCAGCGGGCCCCGATGATATTATGGCTGATAATTGGTCGTTCAGGGATCTCTCGAGAGCTGGATGGCGGAGGAAGGAACAAGCCGTGGAGGGGAAGAAAGGAGGGAGGCAACTAGCGAGATAACACGGAGCACAACTTTGCTCGGCCAACCCATAACTAAGCTGCGCCTTATTTAAGGCATTATAAGGGCTCTAATTAATACAATGTGGGGGTAGGCGAGATTTTTTTTACGAGCCGCGGGTTTCGTTTTATCGCCAATTAAGTGTACCGCGGAGAAGATGAGGGGGAGGAAGGGGTGGAAAGGGAGGAACGCGCGAATCAGTCAGGAGCTACACCGGAATGAGAGTGAAAAAAACGGAAATATAAAAGCAATGAGTGAGAAGGACGGACAATGCACCGCGCACGCACACAGAGATACGAAAAAGACCCTACGCGTCCAACACTCGTAAACTCGATACACCAGATAATTTCAGTTGTCTTATTGGAGCTTATCTTCGCCACGCTCTAAATAAGGCCATCTAATTGCAGGCCTACGTTTACGTCAAACTTATTCAGCACATTGTATCAGCAGAATTTAAAATTACTGTTACGGTCCCTAATTTAACATTAAACGCACGTTGTACACGATTACTGTGAAACATTCTGCTCTTATTCCGCTTCAAATGATATAAAATTAAATAGATATAGATGGATGGACGATCAATCTTTTCATGATGCGTTGAAAGAATAAATACGCTTTAATAATTAAATGAATTAATTATTGTACATTGTGCTACGTAAAGTATTCTCTATCCTTTCAATTACGGTTGTAAACTATTGTACTCTTGGAAAGATTTCTGAACATTCCTTTGCCGCATCGATAAAATATTTAGCTGAAAAGCTATGGGAACTATGGAAAGAAGAAGAAAAGAATAGGTCGATATTCATAATTTTTTCCTCTCGTCTTTTATACAAATGTGCTTTATAAAAATTTATCTTTGTTTCATATTCTTAAAACTCGATGCGTAGACATTAAAAAAATCAAATTTAAATTTTATATTTTCTCTAAAACGTTAATATTTTATTTGTCAACTTTATTTCATCCGTTTGTCTTTTCACTAATTACCCCAGCAGCGTATAAAAAATAGAAGAGTCAGAAATTAGGAATTGTCTAATCGCGCCGATTACCGTAAAATGTTTGTAAGAAATAATCACGTTCTCTTCTAGCACGTGTCGTGACCGCGTTTCAATGAGTAATGCGACGCACACGGAACGACTCGGCTCACCGCTGTCTCTTGACTGAAGTGTGGCTACGAATGGTAGCGCGGTGACCTTTTACAAACACGGTGGCTGTACAATAATAGCGCGTCGCAATGATAGATATCAAGCTATGCCGACGATATTGTATTATTCCATAAAACATTCAAAGCTTTATAAAATTAAGTTACGCCGGATGTATTGTACATTCCTTCGCATCAAATTATTATCGACATTCCGCTTCGTTTTGCAGACTCATTATCATTAGCACTCAAGACAACGTGTTTATCTTATTGAGGAGGCATATTAAAAGGGAAGTACCTTCGGTTCTAATCACGATTTTAATAAATTAAGAATAACGAGTAGATTAATAGAAATATCCAACTCTAATCACCATATAATTTGCTTCCCGATGAGAATGATAGAATGAAAGTGGCTCCAAGTAGCGCGTAGGGCGTTTTACCTTTCTCGCTGTTGGGAGTAAAGGGGACCCCCGGCCGTCGGATTTCGGTAATGCAGATATTACATTTTCGATTAAAACGGACGCATAAAATGCGGAGCGCGCACGCGGAAGTGTATCGGGATATACGAGGCACGGGTTCCATTACAGCATGCCACGCGGTAATATTACATGAATTCAATGGGCACGCCTGCAGATATCGACGTCGGGTGGCACGGGCGGAGGGCGGGGGGGAGGGAGGGAGGGAGGGCGCAGCAGTTTTATTTTACATAGCATTTCGCGACGCGATCGCGACCTGCCACCCCCTTCGTCCTGGAGCATCCTTGAAGCGGCAGCTACTGAAATAAATAAACGTGCCGCGAAAGAGCCGTTTCAAAGGCGAGCCATATCGATTCCGCGTCGCGTCCAAAAAGGAAACATCCGGCGGAATTTAATCCACTTTCCGCCTCGCGCCGCATCTCTCTCTCTCTCTTCTTCCTCATCGCGTCCCCCCCCGTGTCTCGCGCAGCGTTACACGCCGCTTCTCTAATCGAAGCCTCGCCGATTCCATCGTGGAATTGATTTCCTTCTCATCTGAATATCATTTTCCCTGGGACGATCGCGGGCCGCGCGCGGCGGATAATCACGGAGTTATGCCGTAACACCTCGGAGGCATCCTCCGCGCGCTGTTACAGCGCGTGTATTGTGTGCGGCGGCACGGCGAACGTTCAACTTGCATCGCGAACTAGCGTACAGCGCACATGCGTGTGCGCGCCCATCATCATCGCCGCCGCTGCTGCACTCGCGTCCGGAAATTCCGCGATAACGCGGATACCACCGACTGTATCCATAATCCTTCATTTTTTTCACGAAGAAACAATTTCAACCGTATGCGGGGCGGTCGCGAGCAAATCTTGATCGATTCGCAAAAGTATTCGTCAATTCACAAAAATATGTTTCGATAAATGGCCATGTGTTTAACTTGAAAACGTATAACTTGAACTAAAGAAATACCGACAACTGACAATTATTCGACGTATCTGGCAGTACTTTATTAAAAGAATAGGTGTTATTTATTGCAATTACACAACGTGTAATTGCAATAAATAACACCTATTTATCGCGAACTAGCGTGCAGCGCAGTTTGTAGTTGAGCATTGTATATTTTTCAGAATTTGTATACATGTAAAAAAGTAATGCGCAACGTCAATTTAACATAAAAAGTAATTTATCACTCACTGATACGATTTGCCACAGCAGAGTTGTATATCGTTAAGTATGTATGTTAAACTGTAAAAATACAAACATGTACATGATTATTATAGGCTAATTATGTGAGATCGAAATTATTGTATTAAATATACTTTATCTTTTATATTTTTTTAAATAGATATTTATTCAAATAATTATAGAGAATACTGAAAAAGTCTTTCTTTTACATATAAACTCACAAAATTGTATACGTATGGTTTTGTCTCTAACACTTATTCGAATCCTCGTTCGAATCATTTGAATAAATAAAACGAAAACAGAGAACAAATGCTTTATTTTACAAGTAGCAAATAAAATAAAAATGTAAGACACTTACCTCACCATTTCTCCGCCGTTGCCCGATGCCCCCTTGGCCTCCTCCTCCTCTCAGATTTCCTTGTTGCACTCACACACACTCACTCGCAAAAATCATCGATCGCGCGAAATTTCGGGCACTCCCGTACGCGATGTGAGATACCGCGAAACGCACGAAATATTGAAAAACGACAGAGCGAATTACAGCGCGAACGCCGAAATCACACACAAATTTCACGCACAAGTTTCTCTCTTTTCCCGAAAATAGAACGGATTACACGAAATCGATAGATAATTAAAAGCGCGGTGCGTAAACGTGATGTAACCGCGACAAAGTACCACGGTTCACATTCATATTTTAGATGAGTTAGTCTCGTGAAATACCTATGTACGTTGATAAAGAGCCGTCGCCTCAACACGCAATTCGTTTCTCATTACAAGTTGTAGGAACTTAATAATCGAGGAACGTTACTCGTTACTGATAAAGGTGTACAAATCGATAGCGTTTCATCCCTACATTCGTCGCGATCGAGTCTTGGAAACCGATAACGCAAAAGTAATAGCACGCACGGAGCGACTCTCGCCACTGCCTGCCGGCTCGACGTTCGGCGAACGAATGATAGTGCGGCGACCTTCAGATACACGATGGCAGGCAAAAACATCGTACGTCACCGCGCCGAGTGGAAAAACAACAAAAAAACGTTGAGAATTCGTTGGCCCGCTTAATCGTCGTACGATACCGCGCCGAGTGAAAAACAACAAAAAAACGTTGAGAATTCGTTGGCCTGCCTACGCGATGGAAAATTCCGTACTTAATAGTTTATTGTACATTACTTTGTTCCGTGACTGTTGCTACGTTTTGTGTATCATTCTGTGGATTTATTGGGATTGATTAAATTAACGACTAATTCTGTTCAACCGAGAAAATGTTTTGAAATAAAAATCGTTGTTACTGAAATGCTAATTACTAAGATTAGAGATTTTACCTCAATAATTGGTGTATACAAATGTATGTTTCTAAATTGCAAATTTTCATTTACTATGAATCTAAAAGAGAAGTGAAGCACACCGTGTTTCGAGAAAACTACTCGGCATCGCGGAAAAGAGGCATCAACTGCTCGAT
Organism: Vollenhovia emeryi; assembly: GCF_000949405.1. Taxonomy (NCBI): domain Eukaryota; kingdom Metazoa; phylum Arthropoda; class Insecta; order Hymenoptera; family Formicidae; genus Vollenhovia; species Vollenhovia emeryi. The sequence goes on along the minus strand of NW_011967216.1, from coordinate 636,653 downwards.
ATTAACGACATCCGCGCTGTTAACATCTCTTTTTTAGAAAGGGATTTGTATTATTATGTATGTTAAGATTTTTTACATGTCCCAAAATGTCCACTCTAAATTTTAAGTTAAAATAACATTTATCGCGTGCGTTATTTTTTTTACAAATTATCAATGTTAATTAGTCAACTCTATACTTTACATTTATGTTTATGTTCTTTCAACCTTAAGTGTGATTTAATAAAAACAGATAGGATAAATAAATTGTACGAATAGTTACAAATCAGAATAGTTGAAATGATTTTTACGAAATGTCGATATTACACGTTTTGGTTGATTTTGTGAAATAGTTGTGTTAAAAGAACTCAAAATAATATTCAATTTTTAAATAACATACATAAAATATCAAGTTATTACGTTAACATAACTATAACACATAAAAGTGTTACGAAAATAATAACATACACGTTTTATATTAATTTTACATTCAAGTAAGAATGAAATCTTGGTAACACAAGAAAATGTTAACATTTGAACACACTATTTTTTACTCTGTATGAAATAGATAAATGTACTTAGTCATTTCAATAACTTTTCCTCAATGTATGTACATTAATATCTAATATTAAAACTTAGCTAATTACATTGAACTATTTTCCCTTTTTAGTTCACAATAAGGAATGGAATTCTGACAAATAAAACGTCGGAACAAATAAAGATGCGGAAGCACAAAATTAGCGTAGTTGTGTGAACATACGTACGAGAAAATTACATTTGTTATTGGAAAAAATTTGCCCGTGGTATACAATATATCGCTATCAAAGCGCCAGAGCACTCTCGCGATTGATGTTAACGTACGTAAAATTTTCTGCGCAGATGTATACGTTGTGATACGTTTATGAGCGCAGTACCGCGGCGAAGCAATTCGCGACGAGTGGCGAAAGCGGGAGAAAAGGTAGGAAGAGATAGGGAAAGGGTGAATAAAGGGGGCAAGAACTTGCCGATCATTTCAATAGTTACCGTTCGAAGTACATTCTCTTCGAGACACGAGAAACCTTTCTCCTCAACCCTCGCGAGCTGGCATTGCGAATTTATCCACGTTAAGGGGATACGAAGTGGTGGAAAAGGGAGGCACGCGTTAGAAAATATGACATTCTGTTGCAACGGCGAGTGACCATTTGAATGTCCGCGAGGGGTGTGGAAAATAGAATTTTCGAGACGGCGAAAAAAAACGAGGAGCAAACACGCTGTCATGAAACGATAATCGTGGGAAACAGAACGCTCCAAGAACACCGATCTCGCGCTAACGTTGACAAACGACACGATACTTTTCAGTATATACTCGACGTTTCTCACGTAACTTCGTAAAAGATCATTATAAGACGCTGAAATTTATGGTACGCTTTATACCGCAGACAGTTTGAAATCTATATCTCAGGCTCTAAATTAAAAAACCTGCCGCGCAAATTCATAAGACCGGCAATAATGCGATTAATCGATCAATTAATCAATAAGTCCAAACAAAATGTTAACAATACAGCAGCGATTTTTAACCAGTGTGCCGTGCAATATTGTTCTAAAGAATACACTTACGATT
>NW_011967216.1:620350-633639 GCF_000949405.1 Vollenhovia emeryi | reverse complement strand
TCTCGTTTAGTTTTTTAAAAAATCGACTGTATAAATTAAAATGGCCCACCCTGTATATAAAAGAGATTCGAAAGCTTATAGTTTGAGGCGCTGTTCCCACATCTCTTACACTACACTCATATCTACTACATAATTCGTCCCATTTTTCAGTTTTAACTAGCCAATAATTCTGATTTTTTCCAGTTATTTGTTCTATTTTACTTTATAACATATTTGTTTCTCGTACGAATCTCACTCACCGTTAAGCTTAAAAAAATTTAGTGTGCCATCATTTGCGTTTGCAAACGCAAATATTAATATTTTAACGCATAATAATATGTGTAAACAATATTTCACGTGTAATAATATTACAACAAATTATATTGTTACATGTAATATTATTTTTAACGTGTTTTACACGTAATATTTCGTGTAACGTAGCAAACTTTGACATTGTTTTTAGAGCTTTGAGACGGTCAATTTTAATTTAATTATTATAGTTTAATTTTGCACGTATTAATGTAAAGAATAAACTGTAAAAATTTGAAACAATTGTCACATAAATGATTTTACGAAATAACTACCTTAAGTGCAGTTTCACGCCGCTTAACTTATTGTTAGTTTAATTCATTGTTTGTCTCTTTCCAAGGAAACAGTTGAAAAGAGACCAGGGATGAATTAAGCTAAGCTTAAAGTTAAGCGTTGGTGAAGCCGGGCCTTAGTCAGAGACACTGATCTCTTTCCCTCAGACTCTAATATTAATAAAGAATCTAATCTATGTTTGACGCGCAGTAGAGTTTTGGTAATTAGTTTACGTGTGCCACGAGATGAAAAGGTTGAAAATCGCTGCCATAGAGTATTCGTACTCTAAGCGGCTGGTATGTAGATGTATTTGAGAGATCACGTCGGAAGGCCTCGTGGTATTAAGAAATTATTAATAGCTCGTTCACTGACGTAGCCACGCACACGAATCGATCGGCTTAATTATTTCGAATGCTAAGAACGAAGTTAAACGGACGCGGGTCCTGTTACGACCCGCGCCTCCCGAAGGGCTTGTAAAGTAACGAGCGTATATTTTCATCGCAGACCCGGCGGACTCGAACGGGGCCCAGCCATCGGGAGAAAGCAACATTGTCCTTCGAAAATATATCCCCGACGGCATTTTTAAGACGACCGTAAAACACCATCGTAGTTACGGCCATCTAACCGCACGTATTGCCCGTCGCGTCCGCGTGCGCGCGCTTAAGGCGTGCACTCTAGCTGGGCCTTATCCACCCGGCCGATGGAGAGTGCATAAATAACCGGGCAATCGTGGGTGACGAGTTTTCGCGTCGCGTACGACGACCTTAAATCTCTCCGCGCTCCAAAGTGACGCCTGGTAATGCCGGGGTTGCCGGTCGACCGCGTGGGTCCGCCGCGCGCTCTTCGGGCCCCGGCGCGGCGCGGCGGGGCGGGCCCGCGTTCGAACACGGCGCGCACATCGGCGTTACGATCCCGCATTGGCAGGCGTTTGAAATACACTCGGCTGAATTATGAACCGTAAAAACACGGCGACGGCGACGGCGGCGGACGATGGGACTCGCCTGGGCCTTAACCCGGGGCCCCGGTAACCGTGTTCACCCTTCGCGGAGGGTTATTACCGGTGCGCGCGAGTCCGGCGCTGCTCGGTGTGGTCTGCGGTCCCGAACGGACCGCGGCCGGAATGCCTGCGAAGCGAAATCCTCGCGAGAGCGAAAAAGGAACGTGAGGCGAGAGGAATGAGGGAGGAGGCTGGCGCGGCGGTGATACACGACGACGGGGGCCCTTCTTCGTACGCGCGGATTCAAACGGCGGCCGCGCGCGCCTCTCGTCTCGTTAATGCCTCGCCTCGTTCCGAAAATCAACGTCCTCGTCTTTGCTTCGCGGCAATTCGCGAGGCTTTCGCGCGTGTAAAATTCGCGCAAAGTTATCGCGTCGTCGAATAATGATCACTTCATGCATTAATAGGTCTGCTTTTATAACATCGCTTCGGATTTCCGCGTCTCAAATTTATCATTTGTCACGCCTTCCATATGAATTGTCTGGACTCGTAGTCCAGAATGAATACGGCATATAATCGCCAAGTTATTCGAAATGTAAAGATAAACTTATTATTAAAGGAAAGTCCAGTATTATGAAATAGAGTCTTAATACGGGACAGCGAGGTTTCTGTTAAATTAATATAAGGCATCACCATTTGATTCCACCATGAATTTATTGCCCCTGGAGCGAGATCTGTTTAGTGGAAAATTCATTGTTCGATTACGTAATCGTTGCAAAAAAGATTTGCGATTGAATTTGAGTGTGGAAAACCTGCTATCTCATATTAGAAACCTGTAATGGAGGACTTTCCCCTCCGTCGTCAGTATGTGAAAGCTAATTAGTAAGAGAGTTCAGTATTTAATAATCATGAAAACGTACAGCAGTCATATTTCCTTGTTGTGTCTCCGTACAATTTCAAACGTTCAAACAACGTCCCATACGTCTCATACTTGTAACGTATAATTTAACTCTCCTAGCCGTTCTCGAAATTAACATATCCCGATTTACGTTCTTCGTAAAAGTTACGAATGAAAACAAAGTACGAGTTCGCTCGTAGTATTCTTTCACTTTGACGGCGTACCGGTGTTCTATAATTCCTTACGGGAAACCAGCGAGGCTCATTGCGTTCCAGCGAAAAGAGTAATAGTGTCCATTCGCGGTAACCTTTAATTAGTACGGACGACGGTCATACAATATTCATCAATGCTGAAGGAGTAAGACGGTCGCGCGTTGTCACGAGCATTGTTGTTCATGCTACATCAAAAGGACGCTTCTGTCCACGTGCTTCTTCCACTGTTTCCGGCAGAGAGGTCCACCTGCCTTCGAGCCAGGAAAGGACACCTGCCGTTTCTCAGACAACCCCCGCGGACTCCGTCCGCAGAGCGGAACGGGCAAAGGTACGTCCGTGTGGGTATATACAACACGCGCTTGTCGAACCCTTCGTGCAACGAGGCCGCCCGCTAAAAATTTCATCGCGCCTTCCCTGCATTTTCTTTACCGTACACTTCGTGAAGAAAAAAAAATTGCGTGCCGCTAATCAACTCGATTACCGCGGGTTCATTAATTCAATGTCATTTACGTTCTTCAGTTGCACGGCGACTGTGAGAGTGTTCAGTCGATTACGATTAAGATTACGAATTATATGGCTTTGAATCCACGTATTAGTATAACCAGAACCGCGATAGTAATAAAGCGGTCAAATTTCAAAGAGCCATATTTTTATAGAGCACTATTGTATAGCATCCAGATTAACGGACGTTCACACCTCGCGCTGAAATTTCCCGAGCTCCCGTATATTCGCGTCATTATAGACACGCACTGGCTTCAGCGTTTTCAATCACAAAGGAGATTCCCCGAAAGAAAATTTACCGTGCAGAATGTAGATAACAGTAAAAACACTTGCAATCAGGCAACCACCATAAAAAAGGAGATCGCATCCCGAAGGTTAAGTACCAATCAGAACGACCTCCTTAGCTTCCCCGAAGACTGGAGTGAGCTACTCCAAGCGCGTCAGAGAGCGAACCATGTCAAGTGTACTTCGTAACGAAGGTGTAGTGATCAAAGGAAGAAGCGACGAAAGAAGAGGAGAAGAAGAAACAACGGAGGAAGAAGAAGAGGAGGAAGAAGAAGAAGAAGAAGAAACGCTCAACGGCGAATCCAGGCGACGCAACGCGACGCGACGCGTACGCGGGGAAGAAATGGAAGGAAAGGAAAGGAGAAAAGGAGATGGACATTAGCGTAATGACGTCCAGAGAGTGAGGCGTAATGACACCAGGGTCATCGGGCGATACTGCCGCGGATCATTCGCCGAGGTCGTGATGACGAGGTCGTTCCCTCCACCCGAGAGGCACCTCCATCATCACCTCACCTCCTCGCTATCCCGGCCGTTTCTTCTCTCACCGCCTCCCCCGCCCTCATTGTCCCCTTCTTCTCACCCTCTCTCTTTTCTGCCACCCTTGATTCTCTCCTCCTCGGTCTCCTCGATCTCTCTCTCTCTCTCTCCCGCTCCCGCGTCCTCTGCCTCCCGACTCCTCTTTTCCTCCTCGTATTCGCAAATGCGATCCCGCGGAATGAGCCGGCTCGGGCCGAGTTGCCCGCCAATAATAATTCTTACCGGATTCAATTTGAATAATGCCGCGTGCGGTTTCCATCGGCATGCCCGAGCACGCCTTATTATCTCACGTACCAACTCGCCTACTCGATATCCATCGATGGTACACCACCCCACCTCACCCCAGCCACCATTATATTTTTCCCTCCTGCCTCCTCCTCCCCCCCCCTCCACTCCCCCCGTCCTCCCCGTGACCGAAGATCTTCGCTTCAGTTTTCTTCACGCCCCTCTCGCGCTGTTCTCCGCTAGTTCACGCGGAGTCGGTCTCTCGTTATGATCCCTGAATTTCGCATTGCTTTTATTTGCACTTTGACGTTGTTGCACAGCTCGCGCTTTCGTTGTTGCGACTTGCGAGAAACGGTTTCACGTCGTGTCTCAACGGAGGACTTAAATTCCGCTCTTATATTCCTGGAATTACTTAGAAATACTCCGGAGTGTTAAACTCTGCGTGTAGCCGAGGCAGGAAAGGAAATTAAAAATCAATGTCAAAGAGGCCGATAAATATCGACACACATTTTCAAAGAGAATGCCAAAACTACATAGTTACTGCGCTCCCCATTACGTTTATACATGTATATAATCGTAATGCATATTTTTAATATTTAAACTTTATATACGCACGCACTGCATTATTTATATTGCACAAAATGCAATTAGAGTGCGAAAATGAGAATATACCATTTTACATACTTTAAACAAGTCATTTCGCGACAGCGGCGACTAGGACAAGTATTTCCAGATCCGTCTTTCCTCATATACGCTATATCTAGTAAGATATGCGCCTCGTCATGGTCCGCGCAAGGGACTTGTTCGTCTTCTTCAGGCTCGCATAAGGGGCGCGAAATGCCCGGCCAGCTGACGACAGATCGGCGAGAAAAAGTCGATCCATCGATTGAACGCGTCAAGAACGCTACATAAATTATTGCGCGCTTTCTTGCGCGACTTCGGATTCCGCAAAGCGACCGTGAACGAGGAAAAACATTAAGCGCAACAACGGGTGCTTAAACGCGCACAAAATGCTGTTTATCGGCTTGCTCTCGATTCTACTTCCAATTATATAACGTTTACGAAGTAATTATAAATTTGCAAAAATATTTATTATAGTTTAAAAGAGAACCGGTCGTTTTCTTAACTCCTTTTAATCCTTCCCATTTTTCAGTTTTATATTGTTGAAACGAAACGGCCAGTAATTTTGATTTTTTTTCCCCCCAGTTATTCGTTCCATTTTCCTTTATACATATTTGTTTCTCGTACAAATCTCACTCACTGTTAAGCTTAAAAAATATAATAATGTGCCATCATTTGCGCTTGCAAATGCAAATATTAATATTTTAACACATAATGATATGTGTAAATAGTATTTCACGTGTAATAATATTACAACGAATTATATTGTTACGCGTGATAATATTTTTAACGTGTTTTACACGTAATATTTCGTGTAACATGGCAAATTTTAACATTTTTATTTAGAACTTGAGACGGTCAATTTTAATTTAATTAGTCTTTCCAGGAATAAATATTTTATTCTGAATTTATTGCGAAAAAATATCACCTCGGCCAGGGAATAAAATATTTAGACACTACCACCCTGTCACGGCTCTTAGTCTTTTCTTCCTTGAAATTTGTGTTTAACACATTTGAGCCGTTATAATTTGTTAATTAGTCCTATTTTGCACGTGTTAATGTAAAGAATAAACTGTAGAAATTTGAAGCAATTCTCACACAAATGATTTTACGAAATAACTACCTTAAGCTTTAGCAATCAATTGTACGTTATTTATTTTATTATTTCCAGTTGTCCGTTTGCATTTGTTTATTTTAAGACCTTTCCACACGTGCACACAGCTTGTGTAGCTTGTACGACTTACGCGAAGTGTAAACGGATGCGGATTTATAAAATAAATAAATAGCTCAGAAAAGAACAGCGCCGTGTAATAACGTTTCGTTCAACCCTGCACTCCTAAAGCCATTGTTCGCGAGGTAATAATGTAATTCCCGTTTGTTTTACAAGATGTCTAATGGCTCACTCGTAGCACGCTCTGAAACATTAAAAGCGTAAAACCTTTTCGTCGCAGCAACGACTTCGTGCTAGTGACTTCGGTAAAATGTCAACCTCGATCTTCCCCCGCTCGTCGGTGTAATGTCCTTTCAACCCCTTTTAAAACCCCTAAGAAGTAACAGTTACCGGGTAAGAGGCGGCTTTCTTCTGCTGCCTCATCGGCCTCTATACTTTCGCGAGAAAGAGGACCGTACGTGACAAGCATGTGACGAAAAAACGACTCGCTTCGAAGTGTCTTTTGCGACTAATCGAATGTAGGACGTTGGCAGAACATGTATAATATTTCTATTAGAGATGAAGTACTTATTGTTACGTGACAATAATGTAATTTCAGCAGCAGTAAAACTGTCACTTAATCCTACCATAAAAATCGAAGAAACTGCAAGCTATATTTTAAAATCACTCAATTGAACTTCCTTCCGATATTTGAAAATATCAGTTTCCGCTTTTCATTTACGGAATTACAGTGATAAAATGAACGTATCGAGCGGACATGTGAGAAGAACAATGCGATCCAATTAATTTGCGGGAATAGTAGTGTAGACTATAAATAATAAACGCGCGATATCAGCGGGGATAACAATATGCACCAATCGCCCCGGAAACGATAAACAAATCAGATTTGATGTCGATTCGACGTTATACCAGACGCTTCCACTCGAACCGAGAATTTCCTGCACGCCATTCCCTTGGTTATTGATTACCTGTCGCAGGAATCAAACGAGGGATCGACTGGACTTGCGGTTTGAAAGAAAGATCATTGTAGCACATGCGTCCCAAAGGGGCGCTTTTTATTGAACCCATTATAAAGGTTTCCCAAAAGTTCCCAGTGCCGCGTCCCTCGCCTCATCCGCGGGACACATTATATGCCGAGCTATTTCCAAGCGGCCGCAAGTAATAACAGACTTAAGGTTAGCGACAGTATACGGATGAATATCGGAAGATTTGAATGATCAATAAAGCATTCGAGCTTTCAGCTTTAGGATAAAAATGGGACCCTGATGCGACCCTGCGCGAACATTTTCAACATTTTCAGACACGCAAGATCATCACTTTCGTACTCTGAGGAAAAAAAAACAGACAGACCCATTTTGGGAGCCACAATTAGCAATCGAATTATTTGGATTGTTACAAAATTCATTTTCAAATAACCTGCATAAAACTATATAAATTAATATGACTGTGCAGCTGGATTCTGTTTAGATTAATACGCTGCTACTTTTCAAAGCGTATCGTACATTTCCGTTCCACCTGACATCTCGAACGGCAATTTGCAAAGTTAAAAGCAACTCATTGCGACTATATTTCGCAATCACGGCGCGTGAGTTGTAAAAAAATGCAATCCGCACGCGTCCTTGTTCCTCGCGGCAGCACCCCCCCGTTCGTCCGGTCGTTTGCGATTCAATACGACACAAAAGTCGGCCCTGAGAGAGAGAGTCGCCGAAACGAAAAAGACAAAACGACCTCGGCACGTAGAGCACCCCTCCTTTCTTACCCAGGAGGGAGCCGCAACGCGGTAAATCGAGAAGCCGCGCCTGTAGAAGTTAGTCCTGGGCGCGGACGAGCGGAGAGGACTCATGATTCAGTTAGGAGTTTGAGGTTTGAGGTCTGGCCGTCATTATGTCGCCTGCCGCCGTAGCTGGCGGCCGTCGTCCAACGGAGAGGAGGCAGGAGAAAGAGAAAGAGAGGGCGATGGTGCAACAGCGAGAGGAGAAGGTGGAAGGAGCCTCTAGGACGACGACGAGGAGGAGGAGGAGGAGGAGGAGGCGACGGTGGTGGCGGACCGGGAGGGCAGATGGAGGTGGAGAACGCGTATGGAAGAGAAGTAGTTGGAGGAGGAGGAGAAGGGCAAAAGCGAGGAAGGAGGAGGACAAAAACGAGGCATTAGCGCTGCCCGTGCTACCGTGTGTTCCACGGTCCGCCCGACCGCCCGCTGATGCCCATTTCTACTTTACCAAATTAGCATTATTACCCCGCGCGCGCGGACGCAAAAATGCAATCAATGTATATATCCCGTCCATTCGCGTACACGGGGGCACGTATGCACGTATATAATCCAAAAAGGAAGGTGCCAACCCCCGACCGATCCGCGTCGGCGCGGCGCGGCGCACCCGCCGCGCGCGGACCAGTGTTAACGACCCTGATTTCTGCGCTTCGTCCAAGACGTACGAGTTCTTGCGCCGCACGCTCACTTTGCGCGCATCGCGACTCCACGTTCCTCTCTCTCTCTCCCTTGCACTTCAAAATTCGCAACGAGTATCGAAATTATCGTCAACCTAGCGCGAATCATTTCGCGAGGTCGGTGCTGTCTGTTCGCTTGGAAGCAACGAGCGCCCGGCTTCTCGCGTCTCTTTCCAACGGCGCGACTTACTGCCGACCTGCACTCGAATTAACGCGGACACGCGGCACGTTTCAAAAATTGCGATCAACTTTACCGTATTCGCTGAATCGATCGCGACAACCACTCTACGCGCGGGTATCGCCTTTTTAATTTACCGGTCCAAATACGTGGAAGCTTTCGTCATATCTGGAGGTCGATTTGATCCTGTCGAAGTAATGACGGCGTTAATGACTGTATAAATTTAATGCGCCATGACGACGTTCAATGACTAGCCTTAACTCGGTATGGTCAGTTATTATGGTAATTTATTCGCCGCAGATTCAAGTTTTTACGCACACGTATAACGTATCCGCAAAAAGGATAGGTGGAATATCTCTGCCCTGACACACGTCGCCCCTTCGCACCTCTTCGACGGGGCCGGCGTTCGTTCCCTCGGAATTTTAACAATTTCGTCGCCGCAGTATCGACAACAGTATCTCCCACCCGCGTGTAAAATATAAATAGTCGCAAGCACTGGTCGTAACGAAGCAAATGTCCCTCGTTGCTTTTCTCTTTCGAACTCGCTCCCCCAGGTGTGGAAATTAGCGCTAATTAATAATGTAACGAAGAGGCGAGGCGGTTTCACCTTATTTCACATTTACGTCGCTCAGACCCGTCCCGAGACGACGGGCATAATTAGCACGAGAAACCTACGTACGAATTAACGGCAGCGTCGTTTACAGCGTGGGACACATGTGTCCCATCGCGTGGACGAGAGCGGTCCAGGATCGAAGTACCTGTGGCGGGGCTCGTTAATGTCCCCCTGCGACTTTACACCGTCGCGACACGCGTGTACGCGCGTGTCCCGCGGCGTAATTAACGCGCGTTTCCTCCCCCCCCTCTCTCTCTCTCTCTCTCTCGGGAGCGATTCCGAGTGTTACGAAAAGGGAGAAAGAGCTCGTAGCGGGGAGGCGTGTAGCGACATCGAACGCAGCAACTCGCCCGGCTTTGGACACGGCCGCGGACACATCCGTGTCGCCGTGGCGCACGCACACGCGCGCACGCACACGCGCGCGCGACCGCGCGGCACGGAGCGAGGGACTCGGCTTTGGGGGCCTCCGGGCATGTAAGACGTATAAGCTACCCGTCTTACGCATCCCGCCGCACACGGGGCATACATCACTCTACACGCGTCGTGAACTCCACATGCGTCTCCGCCGTGCCGCGCCGAGCCGAGCCGCTCGCCGGCCCCGACTCTCTCCATCGCGCTCGCGTGCACACACGTGCGTCAGTAATTATTATTACGAGGGATAAGAAGAGAGAACGAGCACGGCGCGGCGAGAGAACAGCGGGGATCTCTTTTCGGTGCCTCTTTCCCTGTAATCATTTCCCGCGGACTCGTCGAACTCGACCGACGCGGCGGAGGGGACGCGTAGGGAGGGACAAAGAGGCTGCGCCTCTTCGAAAGCGCGCCTTCCGACCCCGAGGTATTTGCGCGAGTACGTCTAATTGATTCCGAGAGACGCGGTTGCGCGCATCGATGAGACGCGAAACGCTAGAGAAAAGTACCGTGCAGTACACGTTTGCAACGAACCTTACATCGCAAGTGTGAAGAAATCGACTCGTGGAACATCGTTAGGCACAGAAGAATCAGCCTGACCGTTCACTTCCTCACCTGATTGTCATCTTACATGGTCATTGCCTCGTAAAGGAACTGATTCGAATATTGGACATTTAATACATGCACCCTAAGTGTTACCCAAGCTAGTGGTGCTCTGAATCGATCTCTGGAATTGTTGATTGAGTGCAGGTTTTCCAAATTTTTGAATTACGCTCACGTCTTGACAAATAAAATTGCTAAACCCTTTTACGTTCTTTATTTGCTTCCAGAAAGGATTCGTATTTCAAGCGAGAAACACGGTTCATGTTAATTCATCATGCTAATTTGAATAATTTCTCTTGACTCAACGTAATTACCACAATCGCTATAGCACTTTGTAACTAAAGGAGCACTTACCGCAGATATGAGAAGATCATGCCGGTAAATATCAGTGCGGAGACATTATGCAAGAAAAAGAAAACAGGGTTCCACATTCGAACCAGTTCCTCTGTCATTAAGGCCCGATTTTTCATGTTCTGGTAAATTGTTAACCGGAGATTAGTCGAGCCTCTGTCTCCTCTTAGACAATAACGTAGAAAAAGACGGAGAGTCGACTAACTTCCGTTTAACCGAAGCGAACAGTTTACCTTCTGGTCACTTTAACAGTTAACCAGAAAATGGAAAACCCTTAATATTATTCATTAAATACCGTTGCGATCCTAGCGGAAAACAATTCTACAAATAACTACAAAAAATTGACTTGAAATAGAAATTTGTAGAAATTTTCATATCTTCGTTGAAGCATTAGTTTTTTTTTGGTAAAAATATCTACGAAATAGTACCACAAATTACAGTGTTCTCAAATCAAGAAATTATTGCAAGTAGTATTTTGTGAAAATGTATACGATTTTGTAAAAATCAGTACAAAACTTTGCTAGTTTTAAAAATGTGAAAAACAACAAAATCTTACAGAACATCTGCTTACTTGTGGAATATTACAAAAATTAACAAAACTGTTCCAATTCTAGCATTTTCATGTTGATTCTTACAACACTTTTTAAATTTACGTAGAATTTCTTAGATTCTGGCAGTTATATTTAACTTTTTTTGTAGAATTTTGTAGAATTATTTCCGGCAGGGCAGAGAGAGAGAGAGAGAGAGAGAGAGAGAGAGAGATCGTGCGAGGGAGAAAAGAGATTCATCAATCTGTGCGTGATTCGAGATAAGAAAGCACGCTCTTTCCAATAGTTCCACGATTGTTATCACGAATTAACATAGCCGGCCATCAAAGGCCACCTCTATAAGCGCGCGCGCGCGAGATAAGTCGCCACGTCCCCGTCAAGAGATTCAGCCTCGATACGCTATCCCGAGGGAAAATCTCTCGGGCCAGAAAAAAAAAAGCATTAAACGTCGAATTACACCGTCGTCACTCCGCCATCGTTATCCCCGCATAATTAAATTGTTTCCCGCCTAGAGAATTTAACTCGTTTCGCCGCTCTCGGAGCTATCGTCCCGGCGTCAACTTGCGCGCGCTCACGCACACGCGCGAGCCTCGGCCGCGTAATTACAGGCAGATAATTTCAACCAACTCTGTATACACGCCGTCCGCGCGCACGGACACACACGCCCCTCTTAATAATCGGCTTGCACCTTCGCGTCGGGATTAATTAGCGTTTTCCGTACGTGCACACCGTTAATTATGTCCGCGCTCGAAAACGAAGGAAAAACAAGAGCGTCCCCCTTTCGCCCCCTCCCCCCCCCATCCTCTCCCATTGCCTCAAACGCCGGTACCCCTCGGTAAAATCTGGATTTGCCCGGGCAAGTGGAGCAGAACGCATTTTGTTTTCGCGGCAACCACTTCCTCCTGCCCTCCCCGCCCAGTCTCCTCCCCCGCTATTTTTCTGCTCGCCGGCGCTTGCAGAACGATAAATTTTCAACGCTGAAGAAAGACTTTAGACGCCTGAGGGGCACGTTTTGCGCCGCTTTGTCCTTTCGACTCCTCTTTGCCTCCCTCGTCTTGTTCCTTCCCCTGACTCTGCGTCCCCGTTCTTTCATCTCGCACCCCTCCCTCTGTCTCTGTCTCTCTCTCTCTCTCTTTCTCTCCCTCCCCTTATCTCTCTTTCTTTCTCTCCCGACGTACCTGTTGTCCTTCCTCGCTCCATCTTCGCGCTCCTCTCCCTCGCTCTCACCTTCGTCCGCCGCTCTCGCCGCTGCGCTTCTCCCTCCGCTTCCTCCCTGCAAATTTACAATGCCCTCGCTTGTAATAAGCGGTTGCGCGCTTCGTCCACGATTATGAGCTCACTTCAGGTACCGAGGGGACTTATCGAGTTAAGGCCCTTCCGTAGCGCCGGGCTACGTATAGGTAGGAATGTCCGCGATGTCGCAAAATGGGACGGAGAGGTGCGCGCGCGCGCTTTGACTTGCTAATGCGATTTGTATTTTACGCGCCCGCGAGGAATCCCGTGCCTACGTCGAGACAGCATCCGGCGCTCGAGAATAAGATTCATCGCACGTCCCGAAGTTATTCCGGCGCAATTAATCTTTCGATACCGGGGGAGGAGAGGGGGTGCTCGGATTCACGATTCGTCTCATATACGCGGGGGAACCAGCGCCTACCCGGGGGAAAGATTAGGGAACCAAGACGCGAGAGTGCACCGCAGGAAACCACGTGCGCCGCGCGTTGTTGTGACGTGCGACGTCGGCTAGTAGCCCAAACAAATTCGCGACGAGGTCACGCCGAGCGACGCGATTTTACCCGAGGTTCAAAAGCGCTCGCGTTGCATCGCTTTGGGGCACATTCGTCAATTGCACTGCTTGTTAATTGCAAGACGCGGCCGCGTATTTTTCCACGCGTCGTTCATCGAGATCGACTTAACGTGTCTTTCAGCTGAAACCGCGCAGGGTGCTGTGTCTTTACATGCAAATCATTTAGGGCCATTTTCACAAACACTTCGGTTAACTGTTAACTGTTAACCGAAGGTTAATTGATTCTCTGTCTCTTCTTAAGTAATAAGATGGCAAAAGATAGGGAGTCGACTGAACTTCGGTTAACCGACAGTTTGTGAAACTGGCCCTAAGGTTAATAAGATGGAAAAGGATAGGGAGTCGACTGAACCCTAGTTAACAGTTAACCGATGTTTGTGAAACTGGCCCTTAG
>NW_011967216.1:606395-615562 GCF_000949405.1 Vollenhovia emeryi | reverse complement strand
CAATGCTTAAAAAGTGTGTAAAATTGAACTCTTCGCGGGCTTGGGCCAAAAAGAAGCTCGCGCGTGCTCGAATCACTACTCGAATTTGCTTACCCATAAGCATGGATTTCTTTGAGTGTAGTAATTAAACTTATAGTATACGTTTTATTGGTAGAATGTGCGGTGTAAAATTTCAAAAAGCTCTCATAAAAATCTTTGAAATGCCACGTTGTCCCACGATTACACAATTTTCCGGCTAACTTTGAGGAAAACATTCTCTCCGTGTGGATTAGAGATCTTTAAATTATGCGTTCTGCTGTTTTTATCATTTACGAAAAATTACGCAAACCGTTATAGTTATCGTTTATTGGATAGGTGAACTTGTCTATTTCTTATTTCATCAAAATCGATGTCGTACACTTGCACGCGCGCGCGCACAATTGGTCTTTTGATTTATCTATTCTTCGCACTGTTATCTCTGGAGAAGTCTAATTGACTCGATTGCTCGAGCACTTGTAACTTGTTTGACATGAGATTGGTATTGCGTCACAATCTTTATCATTGTAAACAAAATTGTACGTGTATTTAACACGTAATTCTAAATTTTTCATGCCCAGTTAAAATACGTGAACTATTCTTCTAAACAGACGAATATATATCAGAGATAGAATAATATCAAAATATAATTCCACAGTTTGGAATAATTTAATACACTGAGAAAATTTTTCATCGGATAAATCAATTAAATAGTGT
Source organism: Vollenhovia emeryi (assembly GCF_000949405.1). Lineage (NCBI taxonomy): Eukaryota > Metazoa > Arthropoda > Insecta > Hymenoptera > Formicidae > Vollenhovia > Vollenhovia emeryi. Next base: position 614,830 of record NW_011967216.1, on the reverse strand, counting down.
TTCCGATGGTTCATTTTTCCGATAACATTTTCCGATTATGGATACATCCGATGAAATGTAGTTACCGATGAAATTTCATCGAAAAACCGATCATATTTTTCATCGGATATACAATTTAATTGGATATATCCGTTTGTTATTATGTTATTGGATTATCCGATCATATTTAATCGAACATTTTTCTCGGTGCATGAATGGAGAGTTAATTTTATCGTCACCTCATTTTAACTCGATTTATGGTAAACATATCGTCCTTGCATTCTTACCAATTTATTAACTTTTAATTTGTTACGCGTGTGCTTTCCACATCGACGTCAGTGCACTGAGAAAAATGTCCGATTAAATATAATCGGATAATCCAATTACATGATAACAAACGGATATATCCGATTAAATTGTACCTATATCCGATGAAAAATTTGATCGGTTTTCCAATCAAATTTCATCGGTAATTGCATTTCATCGGATAAATTTCATCGGATATATCCATAATTTAATCGGAAAACGTAACCGGAAAAATTAACCATCGGACATACCTACTATTTAATTGGTTTATCCGATAAAAATTTTTCTCAGTGTGTAGCTTAAAGAACACGCCGAGGGGTAAACCGCTGAGGGCATTGTGGTGAACAGATTTTGGGCATTACTACACTGAGAAAAGTTTCCATCGGATAAACCGATTAAATAGTGTTTCCGATGGTTAATTTTTCCGATTACGTTTTCCGATTAAATTATGGACACATCCGATGAAATGCACACTGAGAAAAATTTTCATCGGATAAACCAATTAAATAGTATGTCCGATGGTTAATTTTTCCGATTACATTTTCCGATTAAATTATGGATATATCCGATGAAATTTATCCGATGAAATGCAATTACCGATGAAATTTCATTGAAAAACCGATCAAATTTTTCATCGGATATACAATTTAATCGGATATATCCGTTTGTTATCATGTAATTGGATTATCCGATTATATTTAATCGGACATTTTTCTCAGTGCAGTTACCGATGAAAATTGGTTGACAAACCGATCATATTTTCCATCGGATACAATTTAATTGGATATATCCGTTTGTTCTTATGTAATTGGTTTATCCGATAATATTTAATCGGACATTTTTCTCAGTGTAGGCATTGTTTGGGCATTAGTGGGTGTTATTTGGTCTTGCTGAAGCATTATAATCTAAAAAGATAAAACACGATGAAGCAAGATAACAAGATAAAGCAATGCCCACCGGGCATTAGTAGACATTGGTGCACGTGATTTTGGTCAGCGGTTTACCTCTCGGAACACGCAATGTAATTTAGCAGTACTTTAGTTACAACAACATTACAGAAAATTAAAAAGGAGATGACAAATTAAATTTATTACACTTTAACAAACTCGCGCAAATATTTTTATCGCTTTTAATTATAATCAGCTACGCAGCACTCGTGGGAAAAAAAATACCGACGACAATATACTTTGATTAAGGTATGATAAACACGGAATTGGCAGATGCAAGTCACGAAATGTTCATTATTACAATTACGCATGTACCTGCGCAGTGTGTAACATAAATGATAAATTGCCGTGTGAAACCGTACACAGAATTCGCATGATTAATTCTGCATAAATACTGTCGGGCGATAACGTTATCTGTTAATATATCGTTATCGATACGTGAGAAAGATCGCACGCTATCGTTTCGACAATATTTTCCCAAGTTTAATAGCGTTTAACTTGAGGCTAGATATCATCTTTTCTGCGTCTGTATAGTATTTGCCTCTTTGATTTATCACGCTAAATTATATACTTGGAGATATTTTCGCTATTTCTTTATTCTTCGCGCATACAAATTGGAAAGTTTTTCGAGATCTCTCCCCGGATTCTCGTCAGGTTCTCTTAAAAGTTTCCAGAGGGCATAAGATATTAGGAAAGCTGCAAAATTGTTAAACGCACATCTAATATCGAGACCTTTCAAAATACTGAGATGATAAAGCATGCAGGCTGGAGATTCCAGATTTGAATGTTTCTCGGTATAAAAGGTCGACGGTGTTGCTTCCGAAGGGAGACTGTTTAGTCGGATAAAATTTTGTCTCTAATTTCGCAAGAGTTTCGCTCTTAGACAGCAATCCTTAAAAATTTTCCAGAGTAATTTCTCCCCTCGAGAGCTACTCTTAACGAAATTCCGCTTGTTCTACGAAACTCCCCGCGATCTCGCTCGGGAGTGACTCTCGAGTTACATATGAAGTTATCCGGTCGAAATTACATTCTTACATCGAGCTCATCTTCCGCTCGAAATCGGACAATCCGGACGCGTCTCGTGCGCCAAAAAGGGGCGAGAAAAGGGGCCGCGGGGAGGGAGGGGAAAACAACAGCGGCTTTCATCCACGTATTCGCGAGCCACCCCGCGTCCTCCCTGGGCCCCGTTTCCCGCCACCTCGCGAGAGACGCAGAGCGAATCGATCTCAACTCCGACGACTGCGGCGCGCACTCGGGCAGGTGCTCACGGGAGAAGGGAAGAATCCCATTCGGTCGCGTGAAACGAGAAATTTGAATTTCGAGCGAAGATGGGGGCGGGGGATGGAGGTGGCGGCAGGGAAAGGAAAGGTGGTGGGTTGCCCCGCGAGGTTTTCCCCCCACGAAATCGACGCGAGACATCACTTCGCGTCCCCGTCCTCCGCCGCCGCCGTCGCCGTCTTCGTCGAAGTCGACGTCGTCTTCGTCGCTCGAGAGCGTCGCGCTCTAATATCCCTCAGCAAAGTCTAAAAACTTTGCTCCCAGCCCGGACGTAGCGGTGTTGATGCGGCGGCTCCGCTCCGATGTTTTAAGCTTTTAAAAAGGGCTCACGACAACGTCCTCGCATCTGGATCGGGGGTGAAAGGGGGCGAGAGCGAGCGAAAGAGAGAGAGAGAGAGAGAAAGGGGGGAGGGAGAGAGAGAGACGCTGCTTTGAAATATTAAGTGACTGATGGATGAGGCTTTTGAGGGGTGGAAAGGGGCGAGGGGGGGAAAAGGACGCCTACAAGACAAGTATATCTCGTCGTTACTTCTGGCTTGCCCCTCGCCCGTTTGTCCTACCCTTCCATCCGACCCTTATTTCGCTCCTTTCTCCTTTCTCGCGCCCTACGGCCCGAGAGCGTGCGTTCCATTTCTTAGGAAGCTCAAGTATTTCGCCATACGTGTATATGATCGTGGCGATCAATGTTAGTCTTCGAATTGTCGATGCACGGATGCAATTACAGCGCGGTAACGTTCACGGAGCGGGTGACGTCCAGCGGACGCAGACGGGGAAGAAGAAGGAATTGATCGATCGTCAGGAAAGACACGACGATTACGAAAATGTTCGAGCACTTATCGCGTTATTATTTAATATTGTCACTTTGTATGATTTATCACGCGCGTTGTTTTATTTATATTATTTCAGCGTTTATGATTTTTGACGTGCATAACGATTTTAAGAACGATCGGCCTCACCTTACTTTGTATAACGCTGTCATTTTTTCATGATCACCTCTGTATTCCGTAGACCTACCTTTTGTCAGGCTAATCGGTCTCTTCGGCGTCGTAATTTTTTATCAATCAATCGCCATCGCAACGGCAAATTACTGGCATCAGTAATCCGAAACACTTGTTATCAGTCAAAATCCGCACCGCCCCGGGCGAATTTATGGCAGACGTGTTACGCTACGCTCGCGTCGATCTGCCCGCAACGCCCCAGAAGAAGACTCGACGCTTCGCGGAAGTGTTCACGTGGAACGTGAAACGATCTGTTACGATATGATTACAATTTGCGTAACATTTTACGGACTCGGATGATACCCACGTCGTCGTATCCCCGGCGCTATCGATCTCGCTGTAAATATCGACGTTAAAGCGACGCTATCGGCGCGCGATCGCGCGCGCATCGCGCGCTAAACGGCGACGCAAATAACACCTCGACGTCCTCTTCCCCCGCCCTCCGTGTCCCTATGATATTCATTACGCGGCTTATTCGCGGAAAAGTAAAAAAAAAATAAAAGAAGGGACTGGCTACGACCCAGATGCGCTATCGCAGCGGGTTAGGGACGCGCGAGATTGTTTGGGGAACCGAGAGGCGGATGATAAGTCTCGGCGCGCGTTTATGACCCGGCGCGCGCGATCCGCAGCGATCCTCCTTCTCTCGCGCCATCTCCGTCCTTCTCGCCCGCCCGCCCGGCCGTACCTACGGTCATCGCGCAGGAGGATCTCGACGCAGGATCCGCGATAAATCCGGAATAGCCGGCGGATCTCCGCTTATCGCGCCGCATAATCGCACGTGGCTCACGCGAAACCGCGCCCGCGCGGACCGGTTACGTCAGGAAACCGATTTCTGCGGACGTGAAGATCGACTCTCCGCCGTCGCGAAGACGTATTATAATTAAGAGGTCCCAGCACGTAACGAGAGTCCACGCGTCTTTTGGCTCTCTCTTAGGCCGGTTCTACATTGGTCGTATCGTAGCATCGCAAGCGTCGCAAATTATAAATTCGACCAATCAGCGTTGAATTAGAACCGGTCTACGACCCTTGCGACACTATGATACGACCAATGTAGTAGCAGCCTTTGCAATTGCTGGCTCGGATTGGATTGGGATTGGCGATTAACGATTGTCTTCTAGCCAATGAGAGCCGATTAAATCGCTGGCTGCTTTACTCTCATTGGCTAAAGGACGATCGTCAATTCCAATTCAATCCGAGTCAACAATTGCTAGTCTGATTCAGTCTTTAGGCTGATGGCAGAGAACGATTCATAAACGCCTGAACAGAAAGATTGTCGTAACCGTTTGCGATTCCGTCGTAAGACTTACGTCGATGTCGGAAGTCAACGCACAAAGGATTGTCGTAGACGTACATGTATGTCGCGTTGCGATGCGATGAGTGCAACATACGTCTACGACAATTCTTTGTGCGTTGGCTTCCGACATCGACTTAAGTCTTACGACAGATTCGTGTACGGTTACGACGATCTTTCTGCTTAGGCCGTAAAGCGTCGTCTACAATAACCGGCGTAAGCGTGGAGTAAGAAGTAAGAGTAGGCGTAAGAGAGCTACTTCCGGTTTAATAGAGCTGGGGTAAGGGCGTAAGCGAAATGAATTATTTTTATTTCTTACGCCTACTCTTACTCTTACGCCTTTTCACGCATGCCTACAACACCTACTTCATCGTATTGTAGATTGAGTCGGCGTAAACAGCTTACGCCAAAAACGTTACTCCTACTCTTACTTCTTACTCCACGCTTACGCCGGTTATTGTAGACGACGCTTAAGACTGTCTTAGTCGTAGACGTAAGGCAAAACAGAAAAAATGTAAATCGTATACAATAGCCTTTCACGACTTACGTTTTTCTCTGTCTCGCCTTACGTCTACGACTAATTGTAAGTCAGTCGTAGGGCCTCAGCTGAAAGATTGTCGTAACCGTACATGATTCCGTCGTAAAACTTAAATCTATGCCAGAAATCAACGCACAAAGAAGCGTCGTAGACGTATGTCGCGATGCAATGAATGCAACATACGTCTACGACAATTCTTTGTGCATTGGCTTCCAACATTGACTTACGTCTTACTACAGAATCGTAAACGGTTACGACAATCTTTCTGGTCAGGCCCTAAGACTGCCTTAATCGTAGACGTAACGCAAAGCAGGGAAAAACATAAATCGTATACAATAGCCTTTCACGATTTACGTTTCTCGGCCTTGCCTTACGTCTACGACTAAGACAGACTTAAGAGTTTATAGATCGTTCTCTGCCATCAGCCTTGCGATATTTAAGCACCGGAACTGGTTAATGTTAAACAAACGCGAGTCTTATTAAACAAACGCGCCGCGAGTGACGCGATCTAGAAGGGATTCCTGGAAAGCAGAACTTTAACTGACAAATGAGATCGCGCGTACGAGGGAAGTGGTACCGGTTCCCGGGGTTGGAAGTGATACCCGGCGAAGCAACACGGAAGACGTTCGCTTTGTGCGTCGCCGAAAGTTCGCGCGAGGCTGAAACCTGGATTTTGAGGCGCTGACTTTGAAATAGCAGAGAAGAGACTTCACCTTCCCCCCTTCTCTCCCCGCACTGGCGGAGATGAGAGAGATCTCGTTAGCCCCGTCTTCTCGGACTTTTTATTTCGTCCTATCTTTTATTTTTATGAGGGCAATTTCTCATAGTTGCGACCGCTGTGCCCGAAGGAAGAAACGCAAGACGGGAAATGCGCGCGGATCTATTACATATTTTTATTCGGCAGAAAAATAACATTGAAACCCGCGTACAAACTTCTAGACACCAGAACTTACGTATCCTCGCGGACAACATCCTGGCCGTTAAATCGCGTCAACGTATGTAAAATATTTTGCCTCCAGATATTATGGAAAAATACCACGCGATTCCTCTTGAGATTAAAAAGTAGGAAAAAGAGGTTATTATTTGCCACGGCCATTTGTACGCTCGTCGCTACGAAGGTGTTGCCCGAACTCGCATTTGCGCCTCTCCTTTCGGGGCAAACGAACTGATATTCTAGGCGCAGCCGGCCTCGTTAGTTGATTGTCGATCTCGATGAAAACTCCTCACGGTTAGTTACACCGCCGTTGCTTTCCCAATCAAGACACTCGCGCTCCCTTCGTGTGATTTCTACGAAAGGGGTACCGGAGCTTGCTTTCGCGCTTTCGCCGCTTCTTTAGTTTTCCGCCGACTGCTCTTCGCCGGCGCGCTTCGTAGACTTTACCTCGGGCGTTCGATAAAATTTCGCAAATCGGTTACTTGGCGTAGAAAAATTCTCCCGTTACTTTCTTTCCGATACGCCACTGACGTTTCTGTATTTAATAAATTATTTTTACCGAGCGCAAGGATGGAATAATATTTTAACGAAAATACACACAATCGGCGAATATTAATACCGCATTGCAGAGAAACACTTTGCCTGCACTTAACGTACCCTTTTTCTCGGAGCCTCTCAGACTCGGCAGATTACTTTCCGAAATAATTTGAGGCTGTAAATCCAACGTCTACCTACATCCATTCCAAGTAATATCCTCGTAATGCTTTCCAACTTCCACGTGCGAGCATCCGACGACCTTTCGTTCGAACATAAGTTCTAATTCCGATCCCCGAGCGATCGTACTCCCTTTGTGAGGCGCGAAATCTCGTCGCGTGCCCTCGTCGGGGCGGGAGAGAGAGAGAGAGAGAGGGCTTTTTCGCCGGGGTGAAAAAAAAATCGTCCGGAGAACGGGAGCCTCTCTCGTTCTTCTCCCACGGCGCCGATATAACGCCCGTCGGCCCGCCGCGCCGCCACCCCGGGCAGCAATAACATAATGGCGCGGGAAGAGAATGCGTTTGACTCGCGATCCAACACGCCTCAGGAATCCGAGGAGTCCCGCGTAGCCGAGCGGCCAAACATCCCCAGTATTCCGCGCGGAAAGCATAAACCGCGCTCGACGACGTTGTTTATCGTTCGCAGAGTTCGCGCCAGAGTTTACGCGTGCCCCGCTCAATCTTCCGCCGGAAGGAGATCTCGAGGAGAGAGAGAGAGAGAGAGAGAGAGAGAAGGAAACGGACAGTCCGTCGTGGCTTGATTTTAACACGCGTTGATTTAAATTGTCGAAAGTCTGTTATCGCTTTTCATCACGACAACTGTTTAACGCGTCTAGCGATCATTGACGCTCGGAGTCGTTTCTTCGATTAATTTTATTTTCACACCTTAATTCGGACTTAATTTTGAATATAAACAAACATTGAGAATATATAGACTCTCCGATGTTGAACATTTCGTGCCTATTCGTTTCGGTCAGCACTCGTATTTTTATTCAGATAAAAAGAGAAACTCTCTAAGGTGGCTCCTGCACGAAGGAGCGGTTAGTATCGATGCTTTTATGGGGCCCCTTTGACTTTTGTAAATTCGTATGATTATTTTCATACAAAAATATGACTTAATGCATTGATAGCCTAGGGTTACATATGCACATTTAAAAACATATTTAAAAATATGTGAGGTATTCGAGTCTCAAAGAGCTGTCAAATTTCCTCAAAACATTGTATCTTTTGACTTTACCAATAAGTATTTGCTTGCGGAGGTCGGTGACCTCATATATTTAACAGCACATTTTGATTCTTGTGACATTTATTATGTTCATCTCGTTTTTTGTTAAGATCTACTTTTTCTATAAAATAATATTAACCCTCGAAGTGCTTCCGCGAGCGATCGGCCTGTAACCCCTGTCCCAGTGAACACCACGTAATAATTACATAATATCGATATTGTAATTTCCTACTTAACAATGTAAATGCGTAATATAACATGGATGTTATATTATATTTATCTTGTTAAGTAGGAAATTATAATATTAATGTTATGTAACTGTTACTTGGTGTTTACTGGGATGTTAAAAAGTACAACTTTTTCTTTCTTTTATTTCATCGACCGAGACTGCAATTTCGCGTACTGA
>NW_011967216.1:595095-601377 GCF_000949405.1 Vollenhovia emeryi | reverse complement strand
AAACGAAGGAGAGGAAAAAAAGGAATAGGAGCGGGAGGGGAGACTCGGCGAGAGAAAATGAGGGAGCGGGAGAGGAGCGGAGCGCAACAAGTGTCTCCCGTCGCGAGGCGCAAAAGCATTCCTAATTACGCCCCTGCCCCGCTCGGAGCGAAACGAGACAAAAAGCGCCTTGATTACATTTTCGTATAATTTCATCGGCCGGCTCTCTCTCGCCATTAAGAGCCCGCCGCTTCGCTTCGCGCCGCGCCGCTCCGCTCCGCGCCGCGCCGCCGAGCGCGCGCGCAAATTAGATCGATTCCTTAATGCCCCGGGGCCGCGTAATTGGTTCTCATTCTCGGAAGCTGACGGTGAAATCGGATATCTGTCGTGTAGCGCGAGGCCCGGTGGACCGACCGGCCGACCGGTCAAGGTAATTGCTTTTCGGACTGTGCGGCGTTTCGCGGCGAGGACGAGGACGGCAGGCGAGAAAAGAATCGTTAATGCCCGCGATACGCGACTTCGATAATGAAGCGCGAAGAATGCTCAATGATCACGGCCGCGCGTCACTCGAGCGCACGGCGCTTTAATAAAAGGCAAGACTTTTCGGGCGTGGGTTTTTATTGTTTCTCGCGCGTTAACGTGTCGAAAGCGGCGCCGGCGACGCGTATCCTCCCGTCAACGACGGGACGTGTGTACCTTGCGCGAGAGAACGCGAGGGGCAGGGCGGAAAATGAAAGAAGAAACCCAGCGGCGCGTAATTACGCAAACTCTCGAAATGTGTGAGAGAGATTCGAGGGGAAAATTGTTCCGCGACCGAGGGGATATATACGTATCGTTAATACCGTAATACGCGGCCGTAATGAAGCGAGAAATACATTTTCGGCGGCCCGCCCGGTGGGACGTTAATGGAATATATCCTTGGAACTTGGCGAATTTTATTCCCGCAAATTGATGTACTTTGTACGGCAAGGTGATTTTAGCGATCAAATAATTTCGCCCGCAAGATTGCGCAACGTTTCGAGAAAATAAATTCTTATTATGCCTGGTTATATTATTTTTTTTATATGATACATACACAGGTACTTATATACCACGATGCTGCAGGATCTTATATTCGTACCTGAGAAGTAAACTGTCGTAACTGTAAAATTATCAATTTTCAGGTTTTATCTCGACTGAACGCTCTGATTGTTTATTTTATTATTTTGTTGAAAAAAGTCTTTCAAATTTTTCCAAACAAGCAGCTTATAAAAATTGACTTCTGCTCTCGGGTGCAGATATAAACCTAAGAGTCCATCGTACAAAATAAAATTCGAGTATAGATTTCGCAATATCACGTCGCTCACAGTCAAGATTATTTTTTATTAATCGGCTTATTAGCAGTAAAATACGACCGAAAAGTACACCGACAAAAAAATTTGTTTAAACTAAGTAAATGATTTACTTAAACTTATTTTTTTGCTGAAGCAAATATTTATTCTATTTAAATAAAAATATCAAATTTTAAATTAATCTATGTATTGTATTAAGTAAATTAATTTAAATCATTACATTTTCTACATTCAAATAAAGATTTCATGAGATATAGAAAACTATTTATAATTGTTTTTGTTAAATAAGAAATTCAATTTTCTTCGCTGTGAAAATTACATCTTGGTAAACATTTTATAGAATTAAAATAAGTTTTTTAAATTTAAAATTATCTATTCTTCGATATTTAATAAATACTTAAAGCAATAGATCTTTTAATTAATTAATTATTTTTTAAATTTAAGTTAATAAGCTATTAGGAGTCACCTAATGAATAATTTTCTTGAGTAAAGTAGTATTTTTTTTATCAGTGTACTCTTCACTCGTGTAGAATTGCGGAAAGAAAACTCTCGCCGAGGTGAAATTTTTGAATGAAATAATTTAATGATGCGAGAAAAGCGCGATCGAGATAAGAACGAGGCTAACAATTATGTTTGTATTTTTACAGTGGTACAGGGTGGACAAAACCAAGATCAGAGAAGATCTGCTGGATTTGTGGGTCCCGCTCGGTACCGGTCCCAATGCCGACCAGCCCGACAAAGCCGCCGAAATTTTCCTCGTGAGATCCGCGGAGAGATCCGACTCGCTGCCCCTGCAGGCTTGGCACTCGTTAGCCAGGTCGGCGTTATCCTGGTTCATCAGTCGAACGTCCATAAACGGGTAAGTGCCCATTACGCCGTTTCGTATTGATTTTTCCGCGAGATACCTCGATATCGCGACGCGCGGATCTCGCCGGGTCTAATTTCACTTCCCCTACAAATTCCATAACGAGGAAGCGGATCGCGTTTGTCGTTGCCCGAGTCTTACGCTTTTACCTCTCGTGCGAATTATTTTCAATGCAATTCAAGTAGGCACATTTGTAAGCGGCTGATAACGAGAAGTGTACTCTAGGCTTCGCTTATCTACGTGTACTTCTGATATCGCCTCAATGCAAAGATAAAAGTTACAAGTTTTCTTTCAAGGTAACAGAATGTAAGCTGCTCGCGCGACAACGATGTTTATTCGTTTCATGCCCGATACTCGCTTCATTTTTTGAACAAGGAACAAAATGCCACACCAGTCTCATTTGATATTCCGCGTTTCGATGTAACGTAGCAGACTAGCGCAAACGAGAACGTCATTGTGATCTCGTTCGATAATCTCCACGATGCCTAATGACATGTACAATACACAATCGATAGCCCCACTCTCGCACGCGTGACAATCTGTCCCCTCGTGTACGCGCAAACATCGGAATAATCGTACGAAGCGAGAGGTCCCCGAGCTGAGCGCGGTTGTATGCTATCTATATGCTAGGGCAAGGCCGAGGGCCCTCTCTCGCTGAAGGCGATATCGTTTGCGAGGTGATGAAAGGGGGCCTTCCCTTCTCGCCGGTTAATTAATAACCACGGAGATACAATCTCCGCCTATCTCGCTGTCCGCTGCGAGACTCGACAAGCTGGTGGCAAAGGCCCTGGCATGGCCGCGGGTCGGTCAGGCGGCGAGGTGGGCCGTGGAGGGCCCCCCGGTATTCCCGGGATGGTGGAAGAGAGACGGAGCGAGAGAGCGAGGTAGCGCCGTGGTTATTGATGGCCAGCTTTGTTTGCCCCCCGAACCGTTTATTAAAATCCAGCGTGGGTGATTAACCTCTCTCCCCCGGCCGCGTCGTTCTGCCGGCTACCAGGCAACACCTCCACAACCATCGCCGCGTACGTGCGTGTTACGTGTGTATGCGGGCATCGGTAACCCGGGGAACCGTTTATTAAAATTTCTCCCGACGCGGCTAGCCGCGGCTACTAGGCGTGACACCGCCGCTGTCGGCCTCGAGAGACAGATTGCTGAGCGAAAGCGTAGAAGATCGACAGTCCTGCCCAAGGAGGAGGGCCCTTGGCCCGCCGGACATTCGGGGATGCGAATTTAAGAGTGGGTTGCAGTTAACAAAGATTAATAAACCTTTCGAGAGCGCGCAGGAAATCCGCTTCTTCACGGCCAGTCATCTGGTATTAAGAGGACTTTTCTTAGTGTCTGTCGCGAGTCTTTTTTTTCTTCACACTTTTTGCAAACGTTGTAACGGCAGGGCTGCAATGTCCGATTTCTCCTTTTATTCTCGATCGTTTCTGATTTAATTTATATGAGTTTATGAAGGAATAACTTTTGGATATTAGTCCAACGCAATTGATAAAATAATTGGAAGGACAGAGAAACTGGCATTTAACGAAACAAATTTTAAGTATCAAAATACAAATTGTGTGCACGGGGTGTCGCGTTTTAACTTTAACACTTTGGCATCGAAATATCTCGGCAGGAACAGGTTTTTTTTTGAAAATATGCATATAGCTTATGAAAGATATGTATTGTAGAAGAAACATCAGCTTTGATACATAAAATATCTCGAGATACAAGTTTAATTTCAATTGTTGGCATCGTGCCGCAGAAGCGCCAAGTAATTCACGCACGCTAGCCGAGGAAAGAATAATTCAATAGAAACCAAAGTTCTTTCTTTTTTTCTTTCGTCGAACCGTCGACGCTATGACGCAAAAGCGATCTTCCCGAATCCGGTGCAACTCAATCACGTCCAGGCGGTAACGGGCAGCGTTTCTCGCGGTCGGCACGTCGAGGAACTTTAGTCACGGTGGTACCAGCTGATCGAAAACTCAACGAGTTTACTACTGGCAATCACACTTAGGTATTTGTCTTCGTCATCGCCGAGACGCACGTAATTAAACCCTTTCGCCACGCCATCACGGGGCCCTCCCTTCCTTCGGACGCGAATTGATTGGTGTAATAATCACCGATATACCACATCGCGGAGTCAATAATCCCGGTCACGCGTGTTCGCGCAGAATACGAGACTCGGGGAGTCTCAATTTCGATGTAATTATAAATAAAATTAATACAAATAAAGTGAATCGCGTCTATATGCCGCAATTGTAAAAGTGGAATGCTAATTCCGCGAGGGTATAAAGTCTGTTACTGCACTCGTACACGTACCTGCCGTTGATGAAAATACTCTATTCTTTTTTATGAACTTTCACCTTGATACAATATTTTAATTAGACGTTCCTCGAGATTGTTCTTGATAATTATTACTTTGTAGCGCAGTACCTGCATCGAGCCCGGTATAATTTCGCAAAATCGGTAATTACGAAGAATTTCCTTGTCAGAAAGTTTATAAATGGTTTTCCAATTCCGCCGAGCGACAATCGACCTCGGATTACTAAATAATTATCGATAATTACTCACAATTATGTTCGACCTGTAATTACAGTCACACGCGATTCGAGAAATGACCAAACCTTCGCCGCGTGACGTCAGAACAATTTAACTCATATTAAACAGTAATTAACAATAATTGCCCGCAATTATATCGAGCGTGCAATTATGTTACATTGCGGGACTGCAAGAAATCGAAATAAGATTATAAAAACTGTAATGGTATCGCCGACAATATCCGTCCAATTTCGTAGCGTACATCTGTTTGAAATTTTAATTTCCGCAGCGTTCTTAACGTGCCTAATCTAATCATAACTACTCCATCATCGCGCGGAATCCTCGCGATATTGCATTCTTTTATAAATCCGAGAAATGCTATTACCTAACAATGCGGGCATTAAAGAAACGAGCCGGCCAATTATGAATAATGATCGCGCAACTATATTGAATTCAGCCAGTGTTAGTGACTGTATTTTTTATTGGACCGCACGCGCATTTTCTCTTTTTTTTTCCTTCGCATCGATACACGAATTATAGCGTAAGTGCATAAAAGATTAATCTGATAAGAACGTGATCGTAAAATCAATTACGAATGTAAATGTTTGTAAAACTGGAGATTTTCACATCGCAGCTTGAAATTAACGCGAGGATTCAAGAATCGAGGATTCCCCTTTTAAAAGAGACACTACTTCTTTTTCAATTAGAAAATTCATGTTAAAGAATTGCAATTAGATAACGTACACTTGTACACGTTAACTAAATTGAGGCAGTATCTCTCAGTAATTAGAACTTAAGTGACGATTTTCGTGTCAAAACATTCTCAATTGAACGAAGTCAATCGTTATCTTGAACAGTGATACGCAGAATACGTGCAGCAACAGTCACTGGGCAAAGTAAAATTTGGACAATATCAGGTATAGAATGTTCAACTAATATTTATTTCACATTTCGTAGGCGAGACAACGAACTCTGAACGTTTTTTTTGTTTTGCTACCCGCGCGGTATCACGCGACGTTCTGCGTGCCATTGTGTGCGTGAAGGTCGCCGCGCTATCATTCGCTCACCGAACCTCGAGCCGGCAGGCAGCGTCGCGAGTCGCTCCGTGCGTCGTATCGCTTTTGCGTTATCAGTTCCCGAGACACGATGATTCATCGATAACAGGTAAGGTTCATCGATTAAGTATTAGTTTCACTACCTTGTAATGAAAAACGATTTGTACGGCGAACAACGGCTTTTTATCAATATAGATATTTATTTCGTAGGAATTAACTCGTCTAAAATGTGAATGTAAAACGTGGTACTCTGTCACGATTGCATCTCGTTTACACACCGCGCTTTGAGTTCCGTTGATTTCAGTATAATCTGTTTTACATTTGCGGGAAAAGAGTGAGAGAACGTCGTTGGTACTCGGCACAAGAACCGATGTTCCAGCGTCAGTCTAAAGGATCCGTTTGAGAATTAAAATAAATACGACACTTGAGATTTGAGCAATCGCAATCTTTTGTAATCTCGCGGAGGCGCTTTCACTCGTCGGATAACACGTGCATTAAACAAGCGAGATCGTTGTCGCGAATAAACCGT
>NW_011967216.1:579144-594995 GCF_000949405.1 Vollenhovia emeryi | reverse complement strand
TCGCGAGATCATATCGCGTGCCTATTAACCCATTCGGAAGGAGCGGCTTCATTTGAATACGCTTAGCACGTACACGCATTTACATCGGTAAACTATTCATACTTAGGGAAATAAATCCACGGAGCATCAACTCCGAGCTATACAACGAGGAATCTGTAGAAGGAAAAGATTAATGCACGTTCGTAAAATTAATATGTGGTGCCGAAGACTATCCAATTTCCTTCGCTTTGCGTTTACGTGCTTGGCAATGTATCTACCGAATGTTAAATGCAGAAAGAAAAATCCACGAGGAATCTCTCTTTCTCTCTCTCGAGTCCGCGGAACAAGGGATTTACCACGGAGTTAAACGCGCGCGTGATTCTCGCATTTCGAATAACCGTGCGTTCGCTACGTGACTCCGCGCCTTCGCTCGCGTCTAATAACGCGTGCATTAAAGGCGCGCGGGATAACCAGTCGTGAATAATCATCGCGCAATTATATCGAACGCGTAATTACGCGGCGCAAAGCGGCCGTGCGTACGATTGGACCGAAAGAAAGCTCTCGCGGGCTCGGAACGGGGAAACCGTCGACGGAGTCACCTGGGTGACGTTCACGTGACGTTGCAACGCCGTCCTGCTGAGAATATTAATTACGTCCTCCCCCCGGCCCTTCCTCCCCTCCCTCCCCGCCGGTAGCTGCCGGGTTCGAGGTCCTCGCTCGCTCGTCTCACAAATTAATCATAATTAGCGGCGAGATGTCCTCCATCAAAGCGCTGGTCGTTTCGTCCTCGCCAGAGAGGAGAGATACCGTGAGAGGAGGACGGGAAATCACCAAGGGGCGGGAGGAACTGCGGGGGTGAAGGGAGAGGGCTAGCGCGAAGAGAAGGAAGAAAATTAGCCACTCGAAGCGTGCATCCGCCCTACGCCGGCGAGGAACGAAGGGGGGCCTCTCTCTCCCCCCTTCCTCCTCGCGGCGGCGGAGCGCGCGGAGCGGGCTGCCTTTTCGAATCCGTCCCGTGCGTCGTGCCCGTCCACATTTTGATTTTATTTTCGCGCACAAATTGCGCGCAATTTTCGCCGGATTGGCGAACGCGCAGGTGTGCGCGCGCGCGCGCGCGCACACACGAATAGAATTCCGGGGGCTTTCGCGTTCTTTCGCGCGGGGTCCGCTCTGGCCGATGTCAATTAACATTGATTGGCGCGCGGAATAGGTTATTACTGCTAATTGCCGGTCCCGGAAATCTTTCCCGGCGCGATGGGACCGACGCACGAACGGACGGAGGAATTTCTCCCCGTTTCTCCGATTGTATCGCGATGCAAATTCGGTGGTTACGATACCGCGCGGCTCGCCTCTCCCGCGGGACTACGCATAATTACCGGCTCGCCCGCCACCGCTCATCGTTCTAATATTATCATTTCGCTGCCGGGAGTAGGTACGCGCGCGCATCCCGGATTTGATCTTTCCGATCGTCTAATAAGGGAGGGCCCGGCGTGTAATTTCGCGCCCGTTGTCCCTCGCGCCCGGTTGGTCTATCTCCCGATTCCCGCCAGATTTACCCTCGAGTCGGCGCGCGATTTGTCGAAGCTGCGATTTTATCGTGAAAAATTTAATTAGCCGCGAGAAAAAGAAGCCACGCAAGTGGTGCAATGAGTTCGCGATTGCTGCCAGAAGTAAGAAAATCAAGGGATGCTGCGAAATAAGAAGTGCGTATTTCTTTCCTTCTTTTTTTTGTTAATCCGAGTGTTATTATGAGAAATAAGGATCGAGAAAGCAGAAAAGCGTTTTTGTTAACAGACGTTGCGGATGTGGCAGCTATAATTATTATTTCTGTATAATGTTACTTTTACGCCGCGAGTTATTGTTTGCGATTACAAAATGAACAGAAGTCGAGCTCATAATTGAACCGTCGAGCAATAAAACATTCTGATATCAACGTGGCACAAAGAAAATCATAAAATCGCGAATTAGCGGAACGGACAGATTGATAGCGCGAGCGCCAGTCAAAGGGTTAATCATTCGGTAGCCGACTCATGAAAAGAAAATGAAGAGGAGAAAATGACGTGCTGAGATTCTAGCGCGGTCGAGTCGACGGGAGGAGCGGAGGATGCGAGGGAGATTATCAGGTACTGGCGGCCGCAGACGGAACCCCAGTAGCTAGTTTTTGTCTTAGGGCCTCAACCTGTATGGGTCCGATGAGAGCCCACGATGGTGGGGGCAATCGAGCGAGCGGGCAAGAGAAGGGGGTATTTAGTTCCGCGCACCACCTGTTACCTTGCTGTCTCCTCTTCGACCTCCCCTCTTATCCGAACCTGACTTGTAAAGGGTGACCGGACCCCCGACTTCTTTTCTCCACGTACGGATGATCCGCCTCGCTCAGTGAAGGCTTCGAGAATCACTCGACAAAGATATAAACTTAGTATACATGATTTCTCTATCGAATGGTATGAAGACAAATCACTCTCTTTCTACACCGATGAAAAAATATGTAGTATTTGAAACTATAATCGCGTAGTAAAATAATTATAGTCAGGAATATCATTTTTATAGTAATTGTTACTATATTGTTAGTAATAGCAACCATGCCCCCATGAAAAAGTATATATCCCAAAATATATTACTTATACGTTTTTAAACCGTATGGTAAAATTTCACAAACACTCGTACAGTTCTTCAAAATGCCATGTTGCCCCACGATTTTCAGGGTAAATTTTAAGAGAAAATTCTCTCCCCGTGTATCAATATTCTTGTTATCTTCTGTTAATATTAACCATTTTAACTCCATTTGGAGTTCTTTGCGTGTAAATATTTCGCGAGAAATGGTGAGTTTATTGAATTATTGCGAGTGCGCAATTTTCCACGATATAACAAAAACGTATCAATTTCCGAAGAATTTAATTTACCGCATCGTTACGTGTGATAACAATGAAATGATAAATACTCATGCGTTATTAATTGATATATTGCAAAGATAAAATATCATAAAACATAAAACCCTGAAACCGAGTATGTCACGGAAACTCCGACAGCCAATTTCTTATATCATAAGTTGAATCTAAAGACACATACCCGTCCCGTATTCGATTACTCCAACGTTAAATATAAGTTTTATGCAAATCAGCCGGCGGTCGTTACATCAAACGGCGACCGCACGGAAAGTAAACACAGGAATTTATATGATAATGAGGTGGGCGCAGAACAATTAAAGACTCCATCATCAGGTATTATACGCGCGCAATTGCGACAGGTTTCACTCGTCACGCTTACTTTGAAAATCATTATCTCGGTGTACGGTTCGAGCCGCCGTAGGGAATTTCAATATCCAAAGTGAATTGCAAGAAAAGTAACACAGCATATGCAAAGGCAATTTTTACTAATACGCATACGAATAATAAAATAACGTGTTTAAATTAAATATTCTGCTATTTTTAAAACGTCGCAACGATTGGAAAAGTATTTAGTCTCATACGCGAACTTCTTTTCTATTTGAATGTTAATCCTTTCATGACCGAATTTTTTTTATTTTTACTTTTTTATTCATCATTCCAAGCGTTTCGAGGAACCAAAGAGGCAAAAGTGTAAGTGGAATTACATATTCCAGTGGTCATGAAAGAGTTATACGATTGATCCAATAATCTTTTTTTTTGTAAGAAATTCTTTATTATTTACTACAAGGTACACCAAAATCCTTAGTTTTATTTTTTTTAAGACTTTTATATCTGTCTAATAAATTAATAAGAATGAGCATCTTTTTTTGATAATTTGGAGATAAAAGAGTTAGGCAATTTCCAGATACTTGTCGTTTATTCTTGTGTACCGGCATCTACTCCGAACGCTGAAGAATTTACCTACTGTGTTCGGTACATTGTTCTCGTGTCAAAGTTCGTATCTTTCATGTCTCCCGCTATACGCCGAACATGAGACAAACGAGCGGGCACGTATGGCGCGTTCGTGCGCCACGAGGTAAATTCGATTTTAATGAGCGAAAAGAAGCCACGTGGGATAATAATGCGCGAGGAGCCGGGCCGAGCTTCCTCCTTTTTTTTTTCCTAATTCGCTGACGGTCGAACCGGTAATTTTCCGGAAACGAGCCGCCGCACTCGTAACGCACGTGTTACCAGGAAGGAATTACCGGGAGGTGGGCGACAGCAAGAGCGAAACGCGAAGCGTTACATTCCGCTTCGCCACTCATTGGATAGCGCGTAACGCGCAATATGCGCTTTTCCGGATGCATCGACCTCGTCGTCGGCTGTAAAAATCGCGCCGCGGCGTTAGAGGAAAAGTGACGGCGTTTAAACGCAGCTCGGAAGTTCAGTTCCACGAGACCGAAACTGTCTTTGCCCGCATATTAGTCGTTCGTTAAAAAAAAAACCGAATCGAGTATTAACGCGCATTAAATCGATATATTTTCAAGAAATTTGCAAGGACACGTGTAAATATTTTTAGTCGTTTTTCTTAGGCCCGGTTTCACCAAACGTTGCTTAACTTTAATTTTGGTTTAATTCATGCCTGTCTCTTTCCAGAGTAACAGTTGGAAAGAGACAAAGAACGAATTAAGCTAAGCTTAAATTTAAGTGACGTTGGTGAAACCGGGCCTTAGTTGCTGCACTAAAATATAGCAACGTTAGGTTAAACTAATTGAATCACGTATACGTCATAAATTGTATTTTACGACCACGTTGTATTTCCCGGCAATTTTCTTATAATTTCTTAAATTTCCTACGACGTCGTTTAAGTTGTCAGCAACTTTCTGCACTTGAGATCGCCGTTTTTCGCGATCGACCACCCCCGAGCCACCCCGAGCTGTCCCCGGCTCTGCGCTCCTTCTCTTTCGCTTTTCCTTTCTTTCCGGGCAGCATCCTGCGATTGGTCCGCGACGGCGCGACGGTGTCGGTCCAATTGGTCAGTAATTATCATTAGCGCGTTTGCGCGAGGGGTGGCTTTTCCCCCGATTGGCAACCCTCTCCCGTGTAATTAACAGCGGGGCGCAGGCGCGAGTTCTCGCGCGCCGAGCGGAAAAGCCGTATCGGCGCCGCCTCGTCCACCCTCTCGGGAAACCGACGCGACTCGACCCGACCCGACCCAGGATCTCGCTCTGTCTCTCGGTCCCGGTTATGACCAGTAATTACGAGGACGAGAGGCGGTGCCCCGAGGGATCATTCCCGGGCCGCACGACGAGGCGCCGCGTCGCGCCGCGCCGGCGCGCGTTTGCGCTCTGTTAATTACTCATTAACTCTTTCCACGAGCGACGCGCGCTCGGAAAGGGGCGGTTTCGCATCCTCCCGTAACTGCGAAAGGGGTGTTTCCCGTTCGTGTCACGACGTACCTTTCTTTCTGACATAATTAAGGACCTGCTAATTGTTTCACAAAGGGATGCGGCTTGTTTCGACCGCACGCCACGACAAAGTCCGACGTTCCTCATGTCGAATTCTTCGAGTACAAATACGCTAAAAATTTAACATCGAATAAAGCTGAGCTTAGAATTGTTAAATTTAGGTTTCAAATACAAGTAAACTAAGTAAGTAAATAAAATAATTAGAAATACTAGTCACAACATGGAAGGACGAAATAGAGGGAATGGAAATAAGTGTGCAAGAATGAATAAGTTAAGAACATAGGGTAAACCAAGTCCACTTCTTGGCTGTAAGCTGAAGTTAATAAATTATATATTATATATACGTATCGAATTCTTGAAACGTGTATGTTTATATTTGTGTTGAAAAGCATAATTGCTTTCTTTCTAAGAAAAGTGATTGGAAAGTGAAGTTCCCTCTCTCGTTTAACGTAAAGTATTAATAATATAGCTGGTATAAATTGTTGAGTAGGTAACGTTAATTATACGAAAGCACGGCGGAGTACTTTGTCTTATAACAATGGAAAGTTATGTCGTACTATACTCGTTATCGAAACTGGCACGCGCACTAGTCGCGCGTTATCGATTTGCCTCGATATTGTCTTCGTAGAACTGCATGTAAACGCGTACAAATGCGGGGTTGCCACACCAAACAAGTCAATTAACGTCCGGTATTGGGGCCGCCTTTGTTGTTTGCACGTAACGGAACAAGGTAGAACACGGGTGAACATAATTACCGAAAAGTTATAAGGCGAAAACAATGATGTCCTCATACGTCAAGCCTCTTAAAGCAGATATGTAGCTTAGATGGTACCGTCTGCAAAAGAAGTGGAGATATTTTTCTTTATTTATTTAAATCTTACTTCGTGCAAGATTATAGGGCAAGAGTGCGCTGTTATTTCGATAAGTAGATTTGGGGGAAGGGTTTCTCGAAGTATCGAGTATATTATGGCTTGCGCGATATATCGCGCACGGTGTAAACACACCCGCGGATTCGCAGTTGCACGCTGAAATACACGGTGGTGCGCTGGACAACAGTCGAAGTAGAGAGTTTTTCGTGCAACAATAACAAGCCTCGTTACTTGCGTATTAATTCATTCTTTCCGGGAAACGCCAAGCAAACGCGATGAAAAAGCAGCAAGTCGCTCCGAGAAGGAGTCTCTTTAAAATTCACCCTTTAGCTTTACAATACACGCGATGCGCGTAATGATACGGCATTGTTGCTCCGCTTCATTTTTTCTTTCTTTTCCACACGGTTTTGCCAACTATCAATCATATTGCCTTACATAAATTCGCATTACTGTAATGATTCGCATATTCGTTGCGTGCAAACTGCGACGTGCTGCAAAAAGGGGTGAGACTATTAGACGAGGAAAACACACTATCGCAAAACAATCGTAATCGACAATGTAGCGATCAGCTACACCAATCCCATCGTCTTGATAGTGTTAAGGATGCAGTGTGATTTCAACAAATTCATCCTAGAATGTGAGATAACATGGATGTTAATTTTGTTACGAGTGCAAAGTGATGTAATCAATGAAAATAGTGAACGCAATGTATATACAGAGTGTCGGATTCGATTTGGACCACTCCAAAGATTATAGTAGATTGGGTCAAACTGAGAAGAAAAGTTATATACCATTTTACAAAATCCGTAATTAATATCGCGTAATTAAGAAAAACGTCTGAGCCAATAAGTGCACGGAGGAGCTGAAGGCCGGACTAGGCAGACATGCAAAATGGTGTACTATTCTCCTACCACCAGAAAAACTTTTTCGGCGCGGTGTCATATGTCGCGCGTTCGCTCGCTGCGCGCTGTTCGCCCGCTCACCGTTCCCCGTTCGCCGACGTCTCTCATCGATTGATGCGTGACTCCACCTCTCGCTATCGGATCTTGAGAGATGTCAACAGATACACCATTTTGCATGTCTGCTGAGTCCGGCCTTCCGCTCCTCCGTGCACTTATTGGCTCAGACGTTTTTCTTAATTACGCGATAATAATTACGGATTTTGTAAAATGTTATATAACTTTTCTTCTCAGTTTGACCCAATCTACTATAATCTTTAGAGTGGTCCAAATCGAATCCGACACCCTGTATAATAAAAAGCGGGGATACTTATAGTTATTCGAAATTTTACTTGTGGTTGTTATCGCAATATTTATAGTACACCTAACCAAATTAAAAGCTCGTTTTGGTTTATGACATATAACCATATCATAAGTCGCATAGATCAATATTATGTCAATATTATATCAATATTATCTATGAGAACTATAATCCATGGTTAGGTCAACCGTAAATTACGTAGTTGGAAGAATTAGAAAAATGTGGTTGGCTCCTAAAATGACTATAAATTATAGTGAGATTGTGGTAACTGCAACTTTTTTTTTCTGTCAGTGTAATGCTAATTTCTTTTCACGGACAGAACTTTTTCTTAAAATTCGTCCTGAAAATCGTGTAACCGTGCACTGAGAGAAAAAAAAATAGTCATTTTTGGAGCCAACCATATTTTGGTTTATGACAACCAATATTGTGGTTATGAAAACTATCACATTGTTAGGTCAACCATAATTTACGTTGGAGGAATTATAAAAAATATGGTTGGCTCCAAAAATGACTATTTTTTTTGTAAAAATGACTATTTTTTCTCTCAGTGTGTTTTTCAAATTTTACCACACATTTTGCTAGTAATAACTATAAATTATAGTGAGATTGTGGTAACTGCAACCATTGTTTTCTATCGGTGCAGAATTATTCAGTGCTATAATTTTTCAGTGATAATGCGCATATTGATTTTTAGAGAGTACAATATATGGGCTTACGAAAATGCATTTTCCTCTACGCGTGACTAATGAGGATAAGCGTGCCCGGGGACAAGTGCATGTATGCAGCCAAGTGCATACATGCAGGCGCGCGAGTCGCCGGCCCGGCTCCGCCGAGTTTGCCGGTGCATAATGCACGCGCCGTCCGAGCGCCGCTCGCGTGTATATACGTGCCGGGACGAGCGCGCAGCGCTTCCTTGGAGGAAGGATACGTCCCTGTCTACTACGTGCACCGCTAAATATGTCCGGCTAAATAATAAATCCCCTGATTCACGTGCCCGGCACCGGCGTCGTCCCGACTGCCGTGGGATAAAGATGCTTTTCGGGTACGGCCAAGTTTAAGTCTAACAATAAGTCGCTTTGGTTGTCGAGCGGCTGTCGTCGAGGCGGTCGACCCGAAGTGGGGTGAGAACACGGACACGATATTACTTTCAATTCGCATAAATCTGTACGTCCGCGTGGCTTAACGCCTTCTATCAATCGTGCTTCCGAGCTCGATAGGATGCGTAAAGGCCTGTGTCCACGATGCTGGAACTTGGTTCCGAGTTCTGGTTCCGAGAAATGTGTAGTCAATGAACCTGCAGCTTTTATGGAATAGCTTGGACCAAGTTCTAGCAGCGTGGACACGGGTTAAGAGGTAGTTTACGGATATGGTTAATGATACAAGAGACTTCGGTCCAACGAGGTGACGATTTTGTAAATTTGATATAAGATAATCTTCGTCTCGAAGGAAGAGGAGTGAAGCTCGCGCGCGATTTCCACGAAGAGATCAACGGCACCTTTCCTCCTCTTTCTGTCGACTTCTTTTTACGACGCAGTACGCACGGCGCTCGTACGCCAAATCACGATGTTTAAAGCGTCTAAAATTCAGAAATGTCCCCGTCAAGAGAGGGATTTGCCAGCGCCGGCGAGGAGAGAAACGAGTTATAAAAGTGTATGTTTCCCTGGCGAATAGCGCGCGCCTCGTCCTCTTCGACTTCCCGTCCACTTGGAAAATCCGACGGCGTCGCGTGGCCTCGGCCGAAATTAACGATCGCCCTCGCTGTCACGTTACAAGAATAAAGCGATATTTTTCAGCCACGTTACGCGACGCTCTTAAAACGCGCGCGAAAATCGCCGAGAAGATTGACCGACGTCGACGAATCGCGTGCGAAATCGTAAAGATTCTCCATTGTCGAGAATTTTTCGATCGACCCGAAGATGTGTCACGTTATATTAAGTGTAGCAGCTAACTCGAACCTTTTAGCTTTCATTTACGAATTCCATTAAGGGAAGAATTATATCGACCGAGTGGCTCCGTATTTTGCAATTTTGCAACAGATTGCATTTATCGCAATTTTCGTCCATGTTAAACGAAATACGAGGAGACAAAGATACGGTAGATGAAGAGATAGTGGGGAAGAGTAAGAAAGATGAAAGAATCTCAAGACGTCCCCGGCAAAATTGACAAAATTAACGAGACGAAGCGGGGGTGGAAGGGGAGGAAGGGCCACCACCGCTCGTGGACGTCTCGTCGGGTCAGAAGGGTGCGGGCGGAAGGGGCTGCGTCTGCTCTCGAGACTCGATATGTGACGTGTGATCTGCCCCGCGCTACACACAGATGCACGCATCTCACACGTCGATTTCGCGCGCGTAGGTACACGTAGACTTTCTTCCAATACGGATTCACAGAGTCGTCCACTTACTATACGTCCACTGTGCAGCGAAGGGGTGGCTGAGAGGCGCGCTGGTAGGTCTAAGGGGGTGAAACGAACGGCCAAGTATATAAGGGACAGGGGTGGGGAATGAGGGAAGAGCAAGAAATAGGAGGGGAAGGGGAACGAGGCAATCGTAGAGAGAGCACGGGAGAGAAGGAAGAGAGCACGGGAAAGACTCGCATAACGATCCCGTTTAAGAATCACTCGCCTCCTTCCCTCCCCCCCCCCTCTTTTCCCTCGCGTCTCGCCATACCACCCTCCCTCTGCCGCCCCCGCTCGCGGACCGGGCGAGATAGCGGGCGGCCGTTCCCGGCACCTACTCCGTCCGCCGACCTCCCTTTCTTCCCGCCTCACGTCGCCAGCCACCCTCGAAGGACAGCATTTGCAAAACTCCGCCGTGTATAATAATTATTATTGTCCACGGCGCCCCTCGGCCCTCCCTTCGTCACCCCTCGATGCCTCTCGCCCGTCTGCCTCCCGTTCGACGGCCGCGGTGGCGTGGTCTCCCCTCCAGCCGCCGTGGACAGGGTGGTCCGTGGTCCACGCCTACCCAGCATCCCCAGCTTCGAGTGACGTTCGTTCGCCTCCCTCTCCCGCGCGCCCTCCGTGCACCCCTGCACCCACCCCCTCGGATCTTACGGACTCGTACTCGCGTTCTATGTGCTCCATCAACGAAGAAGGACTGGCGGAGGCAGCGCGAGCGAAAGGGAACGAGAGAGAGAGAGAGAGAGAGAGAGAGAGAGAGAGAGAGAGAGAGAGAGAGAGAGAGAAAGAGCGGGAGAGGAGACAGCTAACGAGACGCTGTGCCGGTATGGGGAATGCTAAATACACGTCGGTTCCCTCTCGCCCCCTTTGCTCCCTTCTTCATTCCCTCCCTTTCGCCATCCCTCTCTCTTCATCCCCCTCCCCGTCGATTCTGCGATCGGTCCATGTGTCTCGCTACATTTCTCTCTCTCTCTCTTGCTCGCTCGCTCGCTCGCTCCCTCGCTCCCTCGCACCGCGACATCCCCACCCCCGCGGTACCGGACCCCGCCGCGCGCGCGAGGAGTCCCCGCGAGATAAATTCGCCCTCTTTTGCCGTTCTCGTCTCCCTCGCCGAGTCGGCCGTAGCGAAGGTGGCCGACGTTCGCCGAAGACTCCACTTACATTGTCACTACGAGAGCGCACACGTCGCGCGAGGCATGTCGTTCTTGTTACGCGCGCGCCTGTGTGACTTTACTGTCTCCGTTCGTGTGAGTATGCGCGTGGGGGGGGGGGGGGAGAGGCGATTGTATAATCGCGGCGAGAAAGAGAGAAAAAGGCACGGGGAAGATGAGCCGCAATGATATCAGAGCGAAGGATCCTCGGCTCCTTTCTCGTGCGTTTTCTTTCGCGCGCATCCCTTTTACGTCCTTTCACCTAGCCGTATTTTTGCTCGCCGCGAGTGCTCCCATACGTTTTGCGCCGGTACAGTCGCATCGTTTAGCACCACTGAACTTAAAAACGACGCCCGTCGCTGCACATTGACTCTTTAGATTTTCAAATACACCAGTTTTAATTAACAAACGGGAGACGGAATAAAATCGTCGACGAACGTTGCTTCGCGTTCCGGAGAACGCGAGTGTAATTGACAATTTCTCTACTTTTCAGCGCGGTAGGTGTGTGACTTGTTTCGCAAGTGCGTTACACTTCAAAGGAAAGCCTTTAAGAGGAATTCCCGATAACTTCTCTCTCGCGTTCGGCGATGGCCAATGATCTATGAAATTTTCCGAGTTTCGCCAGTCCTTTTGCTTTCTTCGATTCGAAATACATTTTTCACGTTGGCGGACATTGATTGAATGCACCTAAGGAAAGTAATATCGCGAGAATTTACCGGCTCCAAGTTTTATTCCGCATAAGATGTAGTGGAGAGGAGCGATTCTTTTCCCTCCTGCCTGGCGCAATTCTACCGCCGAACTCGTAATTAGCTAGTAGCTTAACCGTGAGTCAGTGCTAGAAAAAAAATATAATTACTTATTATTTATGACGTATTAGGCGGAAAGTGTAATTGTATGAAGAGGCAATTGTAAGGTGAGAACGATACAAAATTGAAACATAAAATTACGATACGAGACACGTATCGAAAGAATCGATGCTAATTCTCTACGCAGTTTACATAATTTCTGCATCAGGCTTGGCTATAAATTATCGGCTGCGAGGGATGTAATAACACCGATAAACGCAAGTGTACAGTTTGTATCTCGCGTTAAGCAGCGATAACGCGAGCGCATTAACGATCCCGAGAAGCAATCTCGCCCGATGATACAGAGGGAATTTGAACGTATCGGAGGAACCGAGAGAATTGACATCGACAAAAAGAGAGGAGGGACGAGAGAAAGGTCAGGACGCGGCTCGTTGCTCGTTGAGAACGACGACAAACGAAGGTAAAGATGACTAGCCAGATTCCTTAAGTGTTGCCCCAATCAGGAAGAGAAAGAGGGCGAGAGAGGAAAGATCCCATGTCACTCGGTTCATTAATCCATTCAGGACGAACTCTGAAAAGTTCCATCCCGCGCCGGTATTACAGAATTACATTTCGTCCGCGCGCTTAATAACGTGAATACGTAATGATCGTTCGAATCGCGCGTATTCTCGAGCGTGACGAGATCCAATCGAGTTATCATCCTGCCACATATATGCGCGCACCCCGTGTTATACGCATACGCACCCACACATTCCGCGAGCCTTTAAAATGTATGATCCTAACGCGCGAGGTCCTTAATACGTAATCTATAAGCATAATAGCTACTGCAATTTCACTTTAATACAAGATTAGTACGGAAATATGTATGACCCGTGCTTTATAAATGTATCTCTCACGCCTCGTTTCTACCGATGCAGATTAATTTTAATTCCGGTTTAACTAAGTTTTCGTCTCTTTCCAATTCCAGGAGCTACACTGAACAAAAAATCTGATGGATTCAACCAGTCTGTTGGAAAATGGACGAATCAGAATTCCTTCAGGATTTACCATGAAAGATTTCATAACCAGAAGTTTGCTAAACTTCACTATACATCTGGTAAAAATCCTAAAAGAATTCTGATTCGTCCATTTTCTAACAGACGACTGGTTGAATCTATCAGATTTTTTTCAGTGTGGAAAAAGATAAAAAGTAACTTAAGGTAGTTATTTCGTGAAATCATTTATGTGAGAATTGTTTCAAATTCTTACAGTTTTATTCTTTACATTAACACGTGCAAAACAAGACTAATTAAATTAAAATTGACCGTCTCAGAGTTCTAAAAGAAAATGTTAAAGTTTGCTATGTTACACGAAATATTACGTGTAAAACACGTTAAAAATATTATTACACGTGAAATATTATTTACACATCTGCACTACGGTAGAAATGGACGTTAGACTACTTCCGCTAGTCTTTGAATCCTCATAGATTTTCCTACTTCTCGCCGTGCTAAAACTATATCCCACATTTAAATTACGATTAATTCGGAAGATGAATAAAGACGTGAGTGATGAAAATAAAATTGGATACACCTGTCGGTTCCTAGAATATACGGTGGTTAAAAAATGTTTTATTTTTATTTAACGCACCATCGACGTAGTAGCAATTCAATCTATTCTCTCCAATCAATGATCTTTCACGCACCGTGCGCCGTGCTCGCGGATAACATTGCTCGCGCGCAACACTCCAACAAGGAATCGCGTGCAAAAGAAAATCGCATCGTGAACGGCGAGAGGGAGAGAGCCGACTCCTAGCAGTGCCGATCTCGCCGGATCGCTTCGCTCGACCGGGGATTTGCAAACAATGGCGTCGTAGCGCGCGGCCCCTTCTTTCGATGGCGGCTCGATACGCATCGCATTTACATATTATTGCTATTATTAGGTAAACGATCCTCCGCCGAGCGCCTCTTTAACACTACCCGCTCGCTCGCTCGCTCGCTCGCTCGCTCGCTCGCCCCCCGGGCTATTTTACGATCGTGGGGTCCCGCGCGCGAGCGGGGGGCCCCTCCCCCTCCGCGCGCTCTGATAAAAGCCCCGAGCTTGAAGCTCTCGCCGACAGCGTGCTCGGCACGGCGACAAAAATTGAAGCACGACCCGGGCCGCGAGAGTGGGTGGCTGGAATTGTAAATAATCGTCCTGCGGGGAGATCGTTATCGGGCGTACACGGCGCTATCCCTGTCCTCGCCGCCGGCGAGCGAGGACTATCGATGTCCGTGGCGTCTCCTCCTAAATCGATTTCGCCGGCCAGCCCGACGTCTTTACACGTGAGGAGACCGCGCTTATGGGGGTATTAATTAACGAACGGGACTTAATTCTTATTCTCGAGATCCGCGCGATCGCACAGACTGGATTTCCCGAACGTGCAGTACGAGGGGGGCTGAGGGTACAAATTTGCGGCGTTACTAGGCATTAGTTCGGACATTAGGCTTTGCTGCGGCATTATAAAGATAAAATGAGACAAAGTCATGCCCACTGGGCATTAGTAGACATTGGTGTGCATACACGATTTTGGCCAGCGGTTTACCCCTCGGTGCAATACAGAGCGGAGTCATTGAACCAACGTTAGAGTGTTAATTAATCGGTATTGCTTGAAATACTTTGAAGCACTTGTGAAAATATTCATGAATTTGTGTCCTCTCGTTACTTTGAAGAGTGCCTCGAATATCGCCGAGATTATCGGAACCGTCGCCATAGACGTAGAATATTATGAAATATTTACTGCGTGATATCACCTTAAAAAATAATATTTTTTAAAAAGAAGGTAAAAAAGACGTATAAGTGCCATCCAATCAAGAATTATACAATTTAATTATTTGAATATACTTTATTAGAAAAAAAAACATTTTTAGCTTCTCTACAAAAGTAATGATGTCATTAAATTGCGCTAAAATGGACTTGTACAAACTTTATTGTTTTAAAATTATTTCGAAGATAAGAAGTTAAATAGTTGAAATCGATAATTGACGTACGATTGTATACCCGCATTTTTCCCTTTCCCGTCCCATAATCACGAATGGCGTAGATACTCGAAAATTATGTTGCACGCCCTTTAGAACTTGCTAAATCGAGCCCACTTAAGGTGCACGCTTAACGAACAAATAAGAGAATCACAGTTCGTATAAATTATAATTTTATTTACAATCTAAAGGAGGTGATCTCCGTGACAAGCTTAACATCCACGAGTTTCTGACGCCGGCAGCTGATGTGATCGAGATACCGGCCACCCCGTATCTCCTCGTATAATTGCTTCGCGTTTCTCGTCGCTCCTTTTTAAGGACGCTCGTAACGGCGTGGTCGCATAGCTAGACCGCATGACGCCGGGCCCGCATTAAAGCCGCGCTTTTACGGGGGTCGGGAGCCTCTCCCCCTTTCCCACCCATCTCTTCCGTCGAGTCCAAACGAGGCAAGAAGGGCCCGAGTGGTCCCCGATAAAACAGAACGCGCAGAGATAGAATCCAAGAAGAAGGGAGAAGGAAGTGTTCCAAATCGTGGCTGAGGGAAGAAGGAAGGAGAGGGTTGCATGCGAGCGGGTACGCGCATACAATGGGGCCCCGGGGGTGGGAGGAACTGGGAGAGCAAAAGCGGCGAATTAATTGTCGCTCGCGCCGCCGACGAAGCCGCTGCGATCTACGGACCTGATTTGTGGGCCGCGCGTATATATCACCGTGGCCACACGCACACGCGTGTACGTGCATGGGTCTCGCTGCCTCCTTCCATATATACTCTCGTCTCTTTCCCCCTTTTCCACTCGGAGTCTCGCACGGCGGAGGCTGCGTGGACGATGTGACTGCACCGAGACGGGCCGGGGAGGCTGACAATGGAAACGAGCCCAGAGAAGGAGAGGGTACGCGCGCAAGGGAGAAAGACGGAAAACAACGAGGGAAGAAGAGAGAAAGGAAGAGACAGGAGGGCGGTGAGGTAGAGCAAAGAGGGACGAGGAGAGAAAACAGGAATAAGAACAGGAGCGAGAGGACCGCGCGTGACGTACACGAAGGTGAGCTCCGAAGGGGGGGGGGG
>NW_011967216.1:524709-578211 GCF_000949405.1 Vollenhovia emeryi | reverse complement strand
CTTCTCTCTCTCTCTCTCTCCCACCCCCCCCGCGTCTCCCTCCCCATTCATCCCGGATGACATCGACGAATTCCGCGGGGCAACCTGCTGCCGCGGAGATGCCTCGGGGATTCGATTTCTATATGCAGGTGCTCGTTCGTTCTTTGGATCGATCGATAGATAGTGCAGAGCCGCAAGATCGGGACATGTTTCCCCTCCCCGTCCTGTGCCCGTTTGTACCCGAAAAGTAAAAGATCGTAGGAATTAATGAAACACGCATAAGTTTGAATAAATTTAATTTGCTCGAAGTCCGACTGTATTTCAACAGAAATGAATCCGCGATGGTGCGGTCTTTATCTCCGAGGACGCGGATTATCTCGTATCGAATTGAGAGTAAAATTTTACTCTTACGCGAACTCACGTTGTTGAATATCAAGTAATCGAACGTACATAGTTAGAATCGCCTTCGATACGTTTATTGATTACAACGAGACGCAAAATAAGACGAGTCCGATAATCTTCGATTTCGCGTCTTTTATCTTTCGAGTTATATTGCCTTCCGATAGAATTGCACGACGAAACGTGAACGGGGACACGCGGCGATCATGCTCCTCATAACGAGCCTAATTAAGCCCGTGCTCGGGCTCGTAAAGTTTCATGGCGAAATGAAGATGCATTATCGGCCAGTAATATGCAGTAAAAGCGCCTAATGATAACGCTGGTAGCGCAGCCTTCGTCAAGCGGGTTTATATCACATCGACTTGTACGACTTACCTTGATACTCTTATAAGTCTGACTCTAAATATTGCGAACAGATTTAACACATATTTCAAGAAGTCTTTTTCCTGAGACTTTACACCGTGTTTCTTAACTCAACGAAATTACATAGCTGGAATATAATTTTCAGGAGCTTTTTAATCCTTAAACGAAACACACGTGACGTCCCCCATGAAAAAGTATATATCCTAAAATATATTATATAATATTATATACCAATACTTATACGTTAATATATATAAATGTCTATATAAAATATAAGAATACGTATAACTAATTAAAGCATTTTTTGCCGCCTACGATATAGAACAAATATAAGAAAATACTATATATTTACATAAAATATGCTAAATATATTTTTAATACATAATCTAATATATAAAATAGATATATTAGAATATATCTAAAATATATGCCTGCATATATAAAATTAAATCATTTTTTGCCGTTTAAAATATATAGCAAATATAAGTAAAGAAGGTATATTTTTACTGTACTCAAGAATATATATACAAATATGTATATATATGCAATTTATATAATACATATATTTTTAAATATATTTTTTCATGGGGGGAGAGGATTACTTTACAAAAATAATTTTAGTTGGACGTATTCTACTCGAATAACAGAATTAAATAAGTTACTCTTGTCTACATTTAAATAAGTTACTCTTGTCTCAATACAGTAAGTAAATCTTTTTTAATTCGATAGAGGAGAATAAGAATTATTAATTTTATTTTGACGTTGTCTTATTTTTATACTAAATAAGGTTGTGAAAAATATAAACGCGCGTCAAGAATCTTTTTTGTCTCGTTAAAGAAATCCTTTCTGAGGGTGTAAAATGAAATAAAAGCCTAGTAAGGTCAAAATTCAAGGGAACTTTGTTCGATTTCCATGAAACTTTTGGTTTCGAATACGAGGCTACACTCTGGGTGTAGCTATGCAAATAGCTCTGAGAAAAGCACTCAAATATAAATCATTACACGACGTAAAATTTTAACAGCTCGTTACGTAAGAAAAATTTTAACAGCTCGCTCTGAATTATCTCCGAGACGGATGTTTTACTGTAATGAAAACTTCTCGTATTATCGCAGACTGCTGGGCCGCGGTTCCATGCACGTGTTCTCCAGCGAGCAATTTCAAAAGCTAATGGACGCGAGCGGCTTCACGGGTCCCTGGCATTCTTTGGTGGACCTCGGGGCAGGTGATGGCGCAACCACCGCCCACGTGGCGCATCTCTTCGAGAAGGTGTACGCCACGGATATCTCACCCCCCATGAGGTGGGCTCTGGCGAAGAGAAAGTTCACGTATGTAAATTTCGTCAAGTAGCAGAGCGCGTCTTTATTCTTCCATGTTCATAATTTTTACATGATACACATGAGAAAGTCTCGTGTCTACGCCCATACAGTAATCACGCGTTTCTAGAGAGATATAATGTCTCTGTAGCGACATTCCTAACTGGGTCCAATGGCATTTGACCACGTGCCATACGCCGACTAGAATCTGTTGATTGCACTTGAAAAGGGCGAAAACCCATGGCCGAAACGTTGCGTGAATAAAGGAAGTTTCCTGTTGTGTCGGATTCTTCGACCTATTTGTTATACATGAGAAAAATGTATTGTAACAACAGCATTAGTCTAATTGGAAACAGTCTTGTTAATTGAATACCAAGAGCCGTTTTAATAAAACCTTCGTCTCATTAATACCGTCATTAAATTAATAAGATTGTTTCCAATGAAACCTAATGCTGTCGATACATTTTTTGTCCATCCACGAAATCCTTACGAACGATTCACGAAGATTCGTTTAATGATTAAAACTGAACACACCGAGATCGGCCTCGAAAGCTCGTCGATTCCCGTATTTTCTCTTCACTATTTTTAGCGGGCATCTGGAATTCATGTGCAAAATGTGTGCGACGTGTAACTTAATTCGCCTAAAATTAGCATATTCGTAATCAAGAAACGGGAATATTTCTGAGAGCAACTGTTATTACGGTCATTGTATGCGCTTATGCAAAGGCGATTCGATCTGAATATTCCGAGAGGAATCTTTACTGGCTGGGCGGAAATTTTTCAACTGCAAAGCTCCCTTGCGAGCGCGCGGAGTCGCATATGCGAGAACGCGAAACAGATTACATTCTTTGAATCGAATACGTGCGGCCAAAGGTGGGCGGTGGAATCTTCGCTCCTTGAACGTGCATTTACATTTCCTCGTAACGGCGACACACGACTCGGTAGATTCGCGCGACACATTTTATCCTCATCACAGCTTAGAGCGCCGTATGCACGGCTTCCCTCGACGTGTTCAGTCCCGCGAGGAAATTACTTGAAATACCAGCGTTCATAAATTATCCGGCTTTATGAATTATAATAACAACTTCAATCAGTTCGGAATCGACCTTTTCATCGCGAAACTCGCCGGATCTAATCCATTTTCCTTCGCGTTGATCAAACGAATAATAATTATCTACGCGGGAAAACATGCTGTTGAATTAAAGAAAATGAAGTTGCTCGAATTAAACGTTAATGCCACGGGCTGCCACAAACATAAATAAATCACTTATAATAATTTTAAGCATTGAACTAAATATCCAGATTATTGAGACAACAATCTCATGTTTTTCATTTATTAATACTGATGTTGTTTCTGCGATTTTATTTCAATTACACTGATCTTGTTTGCACATCATTCTTTTTTCCGCGTACGAGAATAAATACGCTGAGAAAAAAGAAAAGGTACTGAGAAAAATGTCCGAGTACATCTAATCGGATAATCCGATTACATAATAACAAACGGATGTATCCGATAAAAATTACGATCGGTTATCAAATTTCATCGGTAACTTTATCTAATACGGGGTGTCCAGTGGTCAGGGAAATGTGGAAAACCGGGAATTGTCAGGGAATTTTAGAAATCTGGAAATGTCAGGGAAAAGTCAAGAAAAGTTCAAGAGATGAACCATCGGAAACGCTGCTTAATTGGTTTATCCTGATGGAAATTTTTCTCGGTGTATCGAATTTATGCAAATCAACGTAACCGCGAATCAGATCCATAGATCGGGCGAATGCGGGCGCGGTTCGCGGTTACTCGATACGGATCCTCGATAATATAAGCGCGCGCAATTACGCGCGCCGTTCCCGGGCGAATTGAGAGGCCATCACGGGCGGTGTTATTACGGTTATCTCAAAAACGTGGGCTTCATTATAAAGTGAGATAAGATAATTGATCGGCCGGGGCCGGCCGGCCGGCCGGCCGGTCCCGTCGCGCGCGCGTTCGCGCCGCCCGACCGGCCGCGACGGCGGACGATGTATAAACCCCGGCACTTGTCGACGCTCGTGTCGATACGTAATATTCTCAACACGATGCGCCACTAACAAGTTTATTGCGCCGAATTGATTGGAGTAGAAGTTTACGGTGGTTTTACACCCGGAGCGGAGCGTCTCCGCCGCGGACGCCGCTATCGGGACACGCCCGGCCCCCGAGTTGCTCTCAGCGCGCCGGGTCGCCGCTCGAATTTTAAATGAGCGTCCGTGGGGCGCGCGACGGACCCCGTAACTCGTTTTGTACAACTCCGACTATCCCCGGGTACCCACCGTTCCGCCCCGCGCAATATTCGCCTTAGTAGATGTCTGCGCTCTCCCGCCGCCCGCGCCTTCGAAAAACTATTTTGCCAAAAAGAGAAGTCGCGGTTCGGCTTTCGCCACGTGCACCTGTTACCGAACACACGCGACGTTTTGTAGATCTCGGATCGTCACCGGGGAATTTCTCTCTGCGCGAGCTTATCGACCTTTTTTTTCTATAATAGACTGTCACTCGTGGGACAATTTATGAAATTAAAACTCAAGCTGGTATCGGTGAAAAAATTAATTTCGAATGATCATGATTGATGAATTTCTATGTGTATCTGTTATCGAACATTCTTTACACCCTCTGTGCCCTTTTTACATTTGTATATCCTCTTGAAACAAAGTCAAAATAATAGTAGAGTATGAAAAGCCAGACATATAAGAATTGGAAATATCCGAATAACGTACAAGATAGAGGAAAAGCTTTTCCCGAACACGTCTTTAGTTGTTGGCCTCTTCGCAGGGTGCTGGACGTGGAGAGATGGCACCAGGAGGCCAGTCCTTACAACGTGATCCTCTGCCTGAACCTTCTCGACCGCTGCGACCGTCCAAACACCCTGTTGAGGCTGCTGAGGACCTCGCTTGCTCCCGGCGGCAGGCTGATCGTCGCCCTGGTGCTGCCGTTCAGCCCCTACGTCGAGGTCGGTGAGAGGGGTAACCACAAGCCGTCGGAGTACCTACCGGTGCGAGGGAACGGGCTCGAGATTCAGATAGCCAGTCTGATCGACCGGGTCTTCGCCCCGGTGGGTCTGCGATGCCTCGTCTGGAGCAAACTGCCGTATCTGTGCGAGGGCGATCTGGGACAGTCGTATTACTTCCTAGATGACGTGATCTTCGTGCTGGAGGCGCAGCCGGTTAGCACACGGTCCTGCGAGTTCACGGAAAACGACGGTGTCTCGCTGCGAAGGGACTTTTAGGGTTCGGCGCCAGGCGGGCTGTGTACAGTGTACTTACGGAACGGCTAACAGGGGATAGAGAGGAAGCGTGAGAAAGTGATACCAGGCATGTCTTTCACACTTGTAAAAACTTTAATAATTGCTGTCATGAGTTAGAATTATGCGAGAATACAGAAGAGCAATACTGGCAAGCGACGACGAGCTTAATGTGCAGACACAGCGGTTAGCGTTTGGTGTACGAATATCAATTACCGATCCGAGTTTAAAAAGGGAACGACGGATCGACAACGGTGCGCATTTTACAATCGTTTATCATCTTACTGTCGAATTCGGTGCGGAAACATGTACACGGTCTCTATGGTATAGATATGGCGCGAGAGTAACGAGATCCGGAAACGAAATCTGCCCTTTTTCTGCCCCCCCCCCTTTCCTGGTGTGCTCGATCCCGCTCGAGAGAACGTCCCTCTAGAATCAAATCTTATCTAATTATCTAAACTAGAAATCAACGGACGGTATACAAAGGAGAATATTAAACTAATGCACATTGTGGCGTCAGTTGCAGCAACTGCGGTAATAAAATCGCAAAACGAATAATGGAAAAACGAACGTTTTAAACTTTAACGATAATTTTAATCTATAACACATAAATATACGGCGATGCCGTCGTTAACGAAATACAACGAATGTCAAGCGGAGGATGAAGAAGCTTAAAGCAGTGCTGCAACTTTTGCCTTAAACAAACATAAACGCACAAACTCCTCAACATATTCCGAACAATTGTGCTGTGGTATTCAAATCGATAGGGTAAGATTTATCTCGGACGTAGCCCCTAACGTGTTTCGAAATTCTACTTTGGTACATTTGGTCAACTCCTTTCCCCGCCAGACTCTGTTTCCGCGCTCCCTTTTCTCTATTTGGCATAAGTTGCAACGACTTAGTCATGGATATGCTTAATTGCGTTGATCACACGGACCGACCAATCGAGATACAAACGACATTGCGTTTGCATTTTTGATAATTATACGTAATATTATAAGAAATAAGTCCACCTAGTTATTGGAAATACACTTTGGTGTGCAACAAGTTATCGTCGAATTATGAACCATATTGCAGCAGCCTTCTTGTCAATATATATATATATTATATATGTATGTCAACAAAAACGCAGTCTATAGAAGCCGGATCTGCATTCATTTAAACGGCTATAATAGCCGTGAAAAACAAATAAAGAATCACTGTCGAAAATTATTCTCCAGCCTTGTTAATCGTCATCGGATTTCCGCATGTTTCCCACAATTCGAACACAATAGAATACCGAACGGAACATACATATGATGCTTAATAACATGAAAAAGTAGATCGATTGTCGATTTGAAAGTATATGGATTTATTTCAACAAAAAAACTGCTTTAGAGCCTACAAATAATTGACGCGTAGTTTACCGAGTTAAAAAAAGTATGGAAAATTGATGGAAAAATATTAAACTACTAAGATCCAGTTCGATCAAAAGTGATATTTTCTCCAATTATTTGTATTACAGAATAGAGGAAAACAATACAGAACGAAAGAAAAGAAACTATATTAAAGAGAGCAATAACACATGTATCGAAAAAAAGTTGACATCAAAAGATATTGGTTATTGAGAATATCGATAACAACGAAGTCGCTTCAGTGAAACGCGTACTCCCTCTCCAACCTTCGGTTGGCAGCAGTCGGGAGTAAAAAGGAAGAGAACAGAACAAAAGAAAGTAACAATTCGCACGTCTTTCGAATCATGGATCCGACTCCTAAATGGTAATCGATCGGCACATTCGCTGCATATGTGTAGTAAATAATAACAGATACATGTATAGAAAGACATCTTCAATATACGCGCATTCATATAAAATTTTGCTATTTGATAGCCAAAACTTCGCATTCTTGCCGACACATACACACAGCCCACAAAACAGAGCCCCACGCATTCGAGTGTCGCGCGCGATCTTGCATTCGCGACGTACACGGCATTTATCGCTTACATCCAAAGACGAACGCCTTGTAACTTTATCGAGAAAGAAGGAAACACTTTATCATACCGCTTATATGCGCATATAACAACCGAGTAGGAAACGGTTTTACTCCTGCAACCGATACGATATGCCGTTTGCCCGAGGAAGCGTTCGATCGAAACCACAAACGCAATTTCCTCTTAATTTACAGTTTCTCTCGCAAGAGTAAAAACGTTTCTGCGTAATAATACTTAGTGCACGATGAAGTCTTTGAGCGTCCCAGTGCGAACCACACCCCCTTATAAGAGTTCCTCGTAACAATTTCGTTCTTTTTTTCTTTTCTACGTATATATTAAGAAATAATTTGATTTTTAAAAAATACCTATATGAATTGACCAATGATTTTTTTTTACGTGCACACCGCATACACTGCCCATGGAGCTTATTAGAAATCTTCTAACATATACAAATCTTTCAACGTATGCTTGTTTAACGAACAGCAGTAGAAATAACAATTATATATGTTCATCTCATCCTTAAAAGTAAATAATAACGCATATATAAAGCTTTTTAAAGGAAATATGTATACGTGTATACATGCAAAATTGTGTACATAAGTTGAACACAGTAATTACTTTGCTAATTGAATAACTCGATTCATATTAATTCACAGTTCTAAGAAAGAATATACTATATTCAACAAACAAGTTAAAAACAAAATAACGAGTCCAATAATAGAGAAAATTGTCAACTCTTCCTTTATGCAGCTATGCCGCGAATGCTGAAGTAGCAATCGATTAGTAGCAAGAGCTTTTGTACCAGATCAATTTAGTCTTTGCTTCTCATTTCGACTTAAGTTTTACACGCCTACCTAACAGTTTTATACATATAAAAGAAAACCTTATATGATATTAATCAGGTAGTAATCATTGGAACACAAACGGCAAATTATTAAATCGATACGGTAAATATAAATGCTATTCATACCGAATATTATTTCATTTACGTAATTGCAACTCGGTCGTTGAGTTTTCGGTATATAATCGCAGGATCAATCGATAGATTATTTGTCGAATAAGCACCATAGGCAGCTCGAGAGCAATGACAATGTGAAATCAAATTACGGCGATGAAATAAAGCTAGTAAGAATCCCTAAGATGACGCGGTGTGAGTTTAGCCCTACATATAAATCTTTTTGTTTCACGCTACCCACGTTTATCACAGTCCACGCATGACTCATTTTGTCTCTTAGTATTTGAAGTCCTAAACGCCAACAACTTTTTTGAGCAATCCATCGGGTTGTTTAGATACGAAACACCCAGCTAATCAATAAACATCTTGTGACTAGAACATCATAGAGCGCAAAAAGACGAAACTTGGTCTGTCGCGAGTAAAGCGAACACGACGGTTAGTCTAGCTTACGCTGCTCGCATAATTCCTCCATTGCGCCAGCTTTTCTGTTAAAGAACAATGGAATATATATATATACGTAGTGATAGAAATACACATTAGAGTTGAAGATAGTGGTAAAATTACTTACAACGTTGACAGGTAAGGGGTACCAGTGTGATCTAATCGGTGTTTATCTTCGTTTTTCCAGCTCGAGACTGGTATGTGCGGAGGCGGCAAGAAGCTTCTCAACGATTGTACAAGCTGTATTGTATCGACCAATGCTGCAATTGCGAATGAGCAACGTGAAAATCATTGTACACTATACTTTGAGAGAGAGTGAATTCGTAAAACACCTTAAATGCAATAAATTCATTTAGGGAGAAAACTAGGAAAAACAGATAAAATGGAGAATTTATACTTTTTTGCAGGGCCTCGGACTGTTTGCCGTATGGCTTGCACATCGCCGGCCGTACGCAAGCTTTCATTCTCGCCATGTTCTTCATCACTTCCGCAAAAGCGCGCACAATCTTCTCTTGACCACCTAAAGAATAGATTCGTGCGTTTGTAAATTTAATTAAAAAAAACGTGCTTATCACTATGCCGCGCGTGTACCGCGTGTTCTTAATAACCTTCCGAATTTGAAGATGATGACCGGGATCCCTTTTCACCTTCTAAAGGCCATGCGCCGTTGTGCAGCGCCAACAGGTCCTTGTTGGCGTTCCCTAATCCTTGTAAGTTTCCTAAACCAAGAGAAGCGAGATTGTCCAAGTTGTCCAGATTGGTGCGTAAAAAGTCCGTCAACTTGTGATCGGAGATCGGTATATTTGGTATTAGAGATTCGTAATGCTGCTTGCCGGATGGCACTTTTTTCTCTTGCGACACAGGCCGATGCGGAATATTTAATGACGGACGGCTTGGAGGACGTTGAAGATTCAATTGGTTGCCAGCACCCCTCATCTCCGATAAATCCGCAGTGGATCCTCCTCCCAGGTGTGTGTTCGGATTAGCGCTGCTTAGGCTCTGCAGAGAGAACAAACATATAGCAAGGTGTCAAATTAATAAACTCGGCTTGCGTAATAGCGAACGACAGGTAGGAGGTGTCGTATAAAGAGTTCGCTCACTGCCTGGAAATCTGCGCTATGTGGGAAACCGGTGCGCAGAAGGGACGCGGTCGCCTCGTTATCTTGGATGTAAGTCGGCGCCATGTGGCCCATCTTCTGAGTGAGCTCCAGCTGATTTTTGTAATAGCGACAAGCGGGATTGGGGCAGTTTTGCACGACCTCTATGATAAATTCCTTCTCCATCCCAAAGCACTCTCTGCCGATGGTGTAGGACTCCATGACCGCTCTGACCGTACCCTCCAGGCCCAGGTGTAAGCCGTGCGGTCCATTCATGTGCTTCAACATGACGGCGTTGGCGAAGTGTTCGTAGGGTAGTATTATCTTGCCGTTCTCTCGTAGGACTAGCCTGCCCTGCGAATCCAGTGCGACTCTCGACGCCATCATCCTGCGAACGTAACAAGCGCGGTGAGTACTTCGCAACGGGCACAAATGCGTGCTCGACGCGTAAAACAACGTTTGTCCTCACTGTAAATAAGCGGCGCTTGGCATCATGGACGCATCCTTGAATTCCGAGAAGCACTGCAGTAGCTCGATACCGGGATTCCATCCTTTATTTTGTAAATACGCTTGTAACAACATGTACATCTTCTCCGTGACGTAGCCGGCGCCGCTCGGTGACGCAGAGTAGCCTGATCCTCCGCCCGGCGGACCCATTTCGGTTTGCATACCTTTGGCAACAATGTTCTTCATAGTTTCCGCCAGGTCCATTCTGCATGCATATAACTGGACATGAATCTCCCAACGCGACGAGATAAACGAATCAAGTCTCCCTGCACACGCAAGGATCTATCCGGTACACAGAAACGTGGTGTACTCGATCGGATACATCGGAGAGACGCGAAAGGACTAGTCGCCGATTATTTGTACAACGTATACGGAGAACGAGAAAGGAAAAGGCACAAACCGACGCCGGCGATCGATACGCATCGCGACAAGTCTCGTTGACCCGTTATCGCGGTCGACTCCGCGGCTCCGGGACGAATCGCCGTCGAGCTCCGACCGGTCGGGCGCGACCGGGAAGGCGCGCCATCGTCCGTCCGCCCATCCGGGCACGGCGTCGGTGACGACGGAGCGTCGCGTCACCGCGTCCGTCGGCACCGACGGCGAGCGCCGGGAGGCGAGCGCGCGCCGCTCGCCGCTCTCTCGCCACCGGCCATTGTTATCGCCGGCGGAACCGATAAAAAAAAGTGGCCGGCCGCGTGCGATCGAGCGAGCGAGCGAGCCGAGCGGGCGAGCCACCGCCCCCCTTTCCGACACGCGCAGGGGGGACCAGACCGCCGTAACGCGGAACGTACGTTACTCTCCCGGACCCGTGCACACTCACCCCGTGCCGCGGCCGCCGCTTGCTCCACTCCACTCGCGGCGTAGCCGGGTAGCCCCAGGAGCCCGTCCGTCGCCGTCAGTCCCCGCCGCTCGGCATCGCCTTAATTAATTAAAGCCCCGGGATCACATTTGCAAATAACATAAATCGCGATAATTATTTCCGCGAGGGTCACTTGCACGGGCCGCCGCCAGGGGCGCGCCGCGCTCTACGCGCTTTTCGGCCGCGCGCACACGTGTGTGCGTGCGCGGGTGCGTGTGTGCGTCCCGCGGCGGCCACGTGCGTGTGCACCGACACGCGCGCACCCGCGCGTACGTACGTGCGCGCGCACCCGTGCGTGCGCGTGTGTGTGCGCGCCTCCTCCGCGGGCGGCCCGGCTGCGCTTACGCGACGCCACTTTGCGCATTTATCAATATTACTTTTTGCAATTGATATATTACGCCGCCTCGCGGCACGCCGCGGCGCGCGCTCGACGGCGAATTAGACCGACGACCGGCGGCGCCGGGCCGCCCGCGCTCGACGCGACGCCGAATGTCGCGCGCGATCGTTGAACCGAGCCGCGAGCGAACGCGCCGGCCGCCGGCGTGGCCGGCGTTCTCGGCGCAAGGCCGGGCGTATTATCGTGCGTTAACCCTCCCGGGAAGCGTCCGCGCGCTCTTCCGCCCCGCTGCTCTCTTATCGGGGAGAGATCGTCCGACTTTCCCGCGACGCGTCTCCTCCGAAGAAGGAGATTAGCGCGCCGGCTTTGGCGCACTTTACCTCCGATTACGTACGACGTTACGTTTACGCCAGAGCTCGCGCGCTATCTGCGTTCACGCTCGCGTCTTTGTCGTAAGCTGTTACGTCGCTTCGCGCTCTGAGCCATAAGACCCGGTGGTCGATTCTGTATCTTGCACCATAGCATGAAAATGCTAAAAGTAGCCTCGTCTTTCGAACTGTCCCCTTAAAAAGAGACAGGGTCGCTCACTTTTAGCAGTTTCACTATGCTGCAAGATACCGAATCGACCCCCTGAGCAGAATGGCTTATATACCCTTAAGTCAGCCTTATAAGACAATGTTTTATGTTTTAAGCCTTTGTCTTGAGGTAACGCACAATATACAGCACACAGATGTTGAATCAACATCTCAGAAATGTTCATTGCAACATTGCAATATTGCATCAATGTTACGAAACGTAGATTCAACGTTGAACAGATATTGCAGAAACGTCTAATGTACATTGATGCTTTATGTTGCTGCAACGTTAAAACAATTTGTTCAAGATTGTTTTAACGTTGCAGCGACATAAAGCATCAATGTACAAACATTAACCTAGATTCAACGTAGAAAAGATATTTATACTTCAACATTCAACATTGCAGCGTTTCAGCAGCATTATTTTAACTTTCTGTGCTGCATGGGACATGAATTAAACTAAGACTTAAGCCCGTATCAGACTACGGATTGAGATTGGGATTAGATTGAAATTTGACCAACCAGAGTAAAAGTTACTGAACTTGAGATTAGTAAACTTTACTGTGATTGGTTAAATTTCAATCTAATCCCAATCCCAATCCGTAGTCTGACACGGGCTTAAAGTTAAGCAACGTTCGGTGAAACTGGGCCTAAGCAGGCGTATTGGCTAGGTAAGAGGAGGCGGCGTCCACCTTACAATATTGGGACCAGTGTTGAGAATGTTAGATTTAGAGGAAAGTTCCCTTTTATGAGACAGCAGGTTTTCAACGTCCGAATCCAATCGCAAATCTGTTTCCGCGACGATTACGCGATCATACCAATGAATTTTCCACTAGACAAATTTCACTTCATGGTGGAGCCAATAAACGATGTCTATTAATTTAGCAGAAAACCCACTGTCTCATAT
This sequence comes from Vollenhovia emeryi, assembly GCF_000949405.1. NCBI lineage: Eukaryota > Metazoa > Arthropoda > Insecta > Hymenoptera > Formicidae > Vollenhovia > Vollenhovia emeryi. Next base: position 565,244 of record NW_011967216.1, on the reverse strand, counting down.
TAATATCCTGCTTCATACTGCGGGACTTTCCTCCGCACATTTCCCAATATTGCGCCAATATATTGCGCCACTAGGGAAGCGACGTAGGCGAAACCGGATCTAATTCGTAAAACCAGAAAAAGATACTGTATAAAGCAAGTCGAACCGAGATTAAAGTTAAGCTGCGTTGGTAGAAACGGGCGCAATACTTTTATTTGCCTTAACAAAATAACACAAGTGCCACAGCTGGACAACGTCGACGGTTACGTAACATCAATTCCCACTCGACAACGTGTTTGACTGTTCTGTACGGTGCATGCTGTATTATATTTACATTGCCGAGTGGGAACTTGTAATGTCGTTGTTACGTAACTATTAGTTGGCATTCATTTGGGAATTAATAACCGATTAAATCAATCGGAGCTCGGGCGAATAAGCTCAGCCCGCAGTCGGGCTGCGCACGAACGTTCGCGTCTTATTAGCTTGCTAATTAATAACACGCGTAATTGACTTAATTAACGCGCGGGCGTTAAATATATTTAGCGCGTCATCGTCAAGTAGCTCGGCAGTTACGGGAGCGGGGCTACGCGACACGGAGCCAATCGATAAAACACCGAAAGTACTGAAATAGTTGGCCGCGCGCGACGCGGCCGGCGCGCATGGGATTAAAACTCGCGACGGCGAGGCCGGCGCGAGTGTCTCCATTTTTAGCGCAACGAGGTCCGAGTCGTGGGCAGCGCGCACCCGGAGATCAATCCAATCCAACGCGCGCGCCGCGTAGAGCGACTCTCTCTCTCTCTCTCTCTTTCTCCCCGGCGCACAGGTGAAACGCGTGGCTTTCGAAAATTTAAATCGCACGCGCGTGCAACGCGGGGGAAAGCGCGCACTGATGCCAACCGCGCGCGCGCGCGCGCACGCGTGCGGCCGCGAGGTTCCCCAAATAGTGTAAACATGGCCTCGCGGTACAGTCACGGTGTCCAGCGAGTTCTAGCGAAATTGGAGGCCTCGATAAATTCCGAAAACTATTATGAGGCCCATCAGATGTATCGAACTTTGTATTTCAGGTGAGAGTCGGCCGGGCCGGCCGCCCGGCGCTGCCGCACCCCGAAAAAACCTCCGCCCGTCTCTCTAACCTCCTCCTCCTGCGCTTACAGATACCTCGGCCAGAGAAAATACTCAGAACTCCTGGAATTGCTGTACAACGGCTCGATGCTTCTGTTACAGCACGAACAGGTACGCGTAAACGTCCGTCGCGTGCGCCGGATTTTCCTGCGTCCCTCGAAACGATTCTCGTCATTTCTCCCGGGACGAACCGTGCGCCGAGAGCTCCGTACTGTCCGCACGACTCTCCATGTGACTCGTAATTAATGACTCGTTCGTTTCTTGCAGCACGCAAGCGGAGCCGACTTAGGAATTCTATTTGTCAATGTTTTAACGCAATCTGGAACGGTGCCGGCGCAGGGCTTCTTCGAGAAGATCACGAGCTTGTTTAGTTTAATGAGCGCCACGTCACCGGAAAGGGAGGTGTTCGTGCAGTCGGCGCTTAAGTGGAGTGTCAAGGGCACGGATTACAAGACTGGCCATCCAGATTTGCACCAGAAGATAGCTCAGGTCTTTTGGAGAGGTAATCTTGCGGGGGGGGGGGGGATTTTATTGTGTAATTTGTTTTGGACGCACTGTACGTAACAGATCTACTTTCCGATCAGAAAAGAATTACATAATGGCGAGGCAACACTTTATACATAGTAGAGATGGTTCCGGATGCGCTGCAATGCTGGTCGAACTCCACGAGCAGCGTGGATATATGAATGAAATAGATCTCTTCATAGCTCAAGCAGTCTTACAGTAAGTTGACTTGACTCTCAATTTTAACGTCGGAAATGTTCAAAATATTGCATCAAGAAGAAACAAGTTGTGATATAACAGATTCGGAGGTCAAGGAGTATTAAAATTATTTCAGATCTTTATATTTAAGCTAACGGCGCGCGATACTAATTTTTTCTACTGGATTGCTTTCGAGAACCAATAAGGCTGCAGAGTTTTAGATCCAGCGACTTGGGGCTAAATCCTGACTGGCTCTCGTAAGCAATCCAGTAGGGAAAACAGTATCGCGTGCCGTTTGCTTTAATTTGTATACGAGATAACTTAATTACACATGATCGATTTCAGGTATCTTTGTTTGCAAAACAAAGCAACGGCACAAGAGGCCTTCAATTCTTATACTTCAAGGCACCCGAAAATAAATAGCGGCCCGCCATATCTTCTTCCTTTATTAAATTTTTTGTTTTTCCTACTCAAAACCATCGACAGGTACGTCATACAATGCGAGAGATACATTACCGATTACATAAGTACGTCCTTCATGTCCCTCCGATCTGATGTGTGTTCGCAGTGGTAAACTAGCAGTGTTCACAATTCTCTGTGAGCAGTACCAGATATCTCTAAACAGAGATCCATGTTATCGACAGTACTTAGATAAAATAGGCCAACTTTTTTTCAATATCCCGCCTCCGCGCCCACGTAATCAGGGATTGTTCGGCTCGTTGTTGCAATCTTTCTTCAATGGCCTGGAGGACGACGACTCGGACGACGAGCAACGAAATACAGCCTCAACGTCGCACGCCGCGCAAGAACTTGATTGATTAAAGGTGAGGCAACACTGTGCAGTGTGATGCTGAATACCGAACTTTTAATATATTATTCTTCGACCCAAATACTTTCATTGACTGCACCTGTGTTAACCGACAATGAAACCTGAAATTGTGAACGTTACGTTTACGACCAAAAAAAAGCTGAAGGAATTACTGCCATTCGAAGAAACAGTAATTCCGAACTGTGTAGAGCCCTGAGAGTGCGTGGGACGACTTACGGGAATTTATCAAAGTTGTAAGTTATGTACTGAATTCACAATAGTAGAATTCATAGGCGTGTCTTATTATTTTATACATATATGTATAATATTTTCTATGCTCTTTTTAGCCAAATAAGATTTGTATAAAAACGCGACGCATGCTTCTGAATAAAAAGTCTTGATCAAGTAATATTTAAAACACAATGATTGTCAATTTATGTGCAAAAATTCGTATGAGTACGAATTGAGTTTGTAATCAATATCTTCATCCTCTACATATACATATATGCTGTTATGAATTCAGCAATTATACTTGGACTTTGAATAAAATCCTCGCCATTAGCTACGACCTGTATACCGTGCATATAACCACATGAATATGTATGCGTGTAAAACTGCTGGATCGAAAATTTATTTTATATAAAAACTAAAACTGCGTGTGGACAAATAAATGTGACATAATTGTAGCTTCCGAAAAAAAGAATGCTTACCGAGACTGCTTGTTGCCGTGGCATCGAGAAAGAGAATTTTACTCGGAGCAACGAGCGATATATTTATTTATTGGATTCTATATTGATATGAGTAATCGTTTAAACCAATAGAGAAAAAAGAAATTCATATATTTAACTAAGGAGATAAAACGACCATCGCACCGCGTAATAAAAATCTTCACAGCATTAACTAATAAAGGTAATATAATATCGCTGTGCATTAAAATGAAAACGAAACCATAGACAACATTTGATTAATAAATTTAGCTTTGTAATAAATATATCTCTCTAGAATATATGTAAGTGTATTGAGTATCCTTCATTATACTTCATTGTTTATTACGTTGTCAGAATTATTTAATGCAAAATTGTTATCTTAATATATGATAATTATCATTATAACTGATGACTTGCATTATCGACATGATCGAAAAATTCTACATTTTAAAATTAATTTTTTGTTAAAAAAATTAATGTTTATTATAATTAGGTGAAAATGAGGTAATATTAATTATCTGGTTGATATTATTACTTTGGAACGTGTATGTATGGAATTAGTTCTTTTGGAGATTTCTCTTAGTTATTATAATTTGTATAAATTACTTTAAAAAAAATAATAATAACAAATAATGATTGCTCGATATATTATTCTAATAGCAACTCCTCCTTCGTGTATCCGCTAAAAATACCTAATTTAATCGCAGTATGTGAGCTGAGTGAAACGTACAGATATGCCTCTGTCATCATGTTCCTAATTAAAATTACTATTTCACAATACAGTGGATTTTCTCGATACTCGTAACACTTATTCCTAAATCTCTATTTCGTATCACGAAATATTTTTTATCTCGGTAAATATTCATGCGATTTTATGTTGGAAACGCCAAACAGAAACGATAAGTGCGTTAAAATTTCCACGAATATGATCAATACGAAGACAATGTATGTTATAAGGAAATGACACGATAAGTGATTATAAACAATTACAAGTGATATGTTAAGTGAAATACAACAAAGTCAGTGAAAAAGAATAATGATAAATTAGAAAGAGTTCAAAATTTATTTCATGTTCAATGTTATGTTGTACAAATAAAAATACGATACATGTCGTGCGTGTGCGTGTGTGTTGTGTGTGTGTGTGTGCATGTATGCGTGTTTGCGCGTGCGTATTAATTGTATTTATATGAAAATGGTGTTTGATCGATTACGCTAATTATCAATTAAATTAATCAATTTGGTCACAATCACCCTTGTTACGTACAAATCCGAACGTTTGTACCCAGCTTATGTTAATTAATTTAATTAGCGCAGTATGAAATGTAGTTAGCGCATTGTTGTGAGTATCGAGAGCAACTTAATAGAGCGAATGTCATGTGAACCCAATTGATAAAACGTCAAAAGCGTTGAAATGGTTGACCCGTGACTACCACGCATGAACGCGATGATTGTCCACTTTGAGCTTTGCAACTCGCGATTTTGTAAATTCGAAGAGAAGAGGAGGGGAGGTGGACAGACATTTTCTTATCGATACCCCACAATTACGATTTCGTCAATCGACCTATAGTATGGATCCTTCATATGCGTGATCCTTTATACTTTATTCGTAAACGAAACACGATTCTAAAAGATAAATCCGCCAACTGTGAGTCCACATACTCGCACAAGGAGTGCGTCACTTTAAACGACAAATAATATTTAAATTATTGAAAATAATAAAAAACTTTTATCGCTAAATAAATAACAGTTTATAATTAGCAAGTCAGAAAATACATCTGATTATTACAATCGTCTTAAAAGAATTTTGGGAGAAATTTTACGATACAATTATTTTTTGCCTGCTATATAACGAATTTATTGTTCCATTAGAAAAAAAAATTACATAGCATTAAGGCAACTCCTCTATTCATAATAGAAATGATTCTGAATGTGCCGCGTTGTTGAATTTTGCATGCATTTGAAGATACATAAATAGTACAAATATTTTCGTAGAAAAATATAACAATACTTTAAGAAACCTATAATTAACGGCAAAGTGAAAATTTGAGTTGAAATATTTAAATTTACAAATTGAACCAAGTATGCTTCGTGCTTAATATGTTTCGTAACCAGGAAGCGAAAATTGCCTCGAGAAAGTTTCCACTTCTTTCTTCAAAGCTGCTACCTTTGCTATAATAGTCTTATCGGTACTTAATACTCTCTTGAAGTCAACCAGCTTCGGTCCGGAAATAGCACTCACCTCCTTAGAAAGTTTCAGTCCTAGAAAGAAAATAGTATTAAGTTTATTATTAATCTCATTGTATGATATACGTATTTAAGTTATAATGTTTGATTCGTTGGCGCTCAGAAGCTATTTCTCATGTTATAAAAATGTCGCAAATAACAAACATAAATCCACCATAGCAATCTTTGATGATTCAGCGATCGAAGCCACTGAGCGCTAACGAATTCTTATGAATTACTTATAATACCTTTGTCTATGAAGTCCGCAACTTTATCGATGTCTTTCTCGACAAAGCCACGTGTGGTGAGCGCGGGCGTTCCTAAACGGATACCACTAGGATTCAGTGCACTTTTGTCACCGGGTACAGTGTTCTTATTACAAGCGATAGCAATGTCTTCCAAGACCTTCTCTGCCTTCGAGCCGGTTAAACCCACAGATCGTAGATCTACCAACAGCATATGGACGTCCGTGCCGTTGGTACTGATGCTGTAGCCGTGCTCTTGCAAACCAGCGCACAATCTCTTCGCGTTAGCCACGATTTGCTTCTGATACTGGACGAATTCCGGTGTCTTCACCTGTTTCATAGTGGTAGCTATAGCGGCGATAGCGTGATTATGAGGTCCGCCTTGAAGACCCGGAAAGACCGCTTGATTTATTCCGTTCTCGATGTCGTACATGACCTTCGTGCCGTCCGCCGTGACGCTCCGGACGCCCTTCCGGAAGAAAATAACACCAGCGCGCGGACCTCTGTGGAATTAAACATAGAAGATATGTCTCGCCATTGTTTTAATCATAAGAGATACGCTCGCAATTATTAAGAAATGACACCGTACCGTAAAGTTTTATGCGTAGTCGTCGAGACAACGTCACTGTATTCGAAAGGACTGGGTATCAAGCCGGCAGCGACCAGCCCGGAAACGTGAGCCATGTCGCTGAAGAGATAGGCGTTGTTGTTGTCGGCGATTTCGCGAAAACGCTTGTAGTTGAGGCACCTGCTGTAGCAGGAGACTCCGGCGATGATAACTCTCGGTTTAAACAATTTCGCGTGTCTCGCGAGTTGGTCGTAGTCGATGAGGCCGCTGACGGGGTCAACCTTGTACGGCATCGACTCGAAGAAGATGGACGTGGCGGAGATCTTCTTGGACGCCGTGAAGAAGCCTGTGGCGTACAAATGCAGTTTAAACGGAACCGTGCCTGGCACGTGTACGCACGTGCAGCTCTCTTGGAATTGTTCGCGCTTACCGTGAGTGAGATGTCCGCCGTCCGGTAGATCCAGACCCATTATGCGTTCGTGAGGCTTCAGCAGGCCCGTGTACACCGCGAAATTCGCCGGACTTCCCGAATAGGGTTGCACGTTGCAGCCCCATTCCTCGGGATTCAGATTGAAGGCCTCCAGTGCGCGCCTCTGCGCCAGCAATTCAATCTCGTCGATGAATTCATTTCCACCGTAGTACCTGCGGGCGTAACAACAATGGAAAAGCCGATCATTATTGAACGAGCGAACGCTCGTCAGTGTATAAGAGCACGGTATGAAAGAGCAATCGCGACACACGCGATCTCACCTTTGCCCGGGCAACCCTTCGCTGTACTTGTTGTGCAAACACGAGCCCAGGCACTGAAGTACACTGAGAGACGTGAAGTTTTCACTCGCGATCAGCTCCAGCCCGGAGCTCTGCCGTTCCTTCTCCTTCTTTATCAGGTCGAAGAGCTCGGGATCGCTGTCCCAAACATTCTCACGGAGTATCGCCGCCATGCTCTGTCGACAGTCGTAACAATCTTCAATTTCTATCCTCTATAATCTTAATCGTTTATACATTGTAATAATAAATATAACTTAACATTTTAATTATAGCCATTTGTATAACTAATGTCTACTGTTACACCCGTGAAAAATTGTAAAGTTACTTAACAACTTTCACAGGTGTAGTAAACTAAATAATGTAACGCCAGGCTACCGGACCTTTTGCAAAATATTTTTCTTCTCGAGCCGACGATCCTTATTTTTTTTTATTATTATATTACTATTACCTTGCGATCTACGGAAATCAATGGAAAGGTACGAGAGAATTTCAACGAGTTTGTAGGAAGGCGAGCAGCTGCTCCGACTACGACCCGATGTGCAATGCGCCAAGTGGACGTATGTGTATCGTAATCGTAAAGTTAGTTGACGCTTTACTGAGGCATTAAAGTTCATTCTTCCACCGATAACCCCACGCGTGGCGTAATTACATTGACAAACATATTTATGTGTAACAGCGTAAAATGTTACGATCGATCACAATTCGTCTGTCGACGTTGCAGATAATGGATAAACAATCTCGCCCCGTGATAAACGTGGCGTGTAAGCGGGATGAGTCCGCGGCGAGTTGAAATTACATTCCGAAAAAATTAACAAGGGAAAAACACCGTCGAACGCCAAGGCAAGGTTTATACAAATTTTGTAAAACACACGAGGTAACGGAGAGATAAGATAAATATAAAATGTGCAAAAGAATGAAGAGGTGTAGGCATAATTTTTCGTTCGTAAAAAGAGATTGCTGTTATCTTAATAATTGAAAAAAAGGGAGATATTACGAGGGGAAAATCTATTTCAAGTGCCTTCGCGTAATATTATTATTGAAACTTTATCAAAGGCCGAAAGTGTTTTAAATAATACGGACACGTGCGAAAGTCCGGAGCCCCAAAAGCTCAATTACGACGAGGAAGCTGTTCAAAACTGCAAGTCTTTTTCTAATTTATATTATTAGTGGAATTAGTTTAAAGAAAGAATTTAAGTGAATCTCTGCGTCGAATTGAGTTCTCTGAAAATTCTATTTTGCCCAACAATTGGACGCAGTTGTCCAATTAGCGCCATGTTTTATTTGTAGTTCCGTATCGCAAAGTAACTAAATACATATATTATGGAAAACCGAATTTTACTTCTAATGTGAAAAAAACGCATATAACGCATAGAATGATAAAAGGAACATCATAGCCCAGTCGATACACGAGATAACGTCCCGGCGAGAAATGACTTGTCGAACGACGTCGAAACGAGGTCGAATCGACGTCAATATGACGGTTTCGACGTCGATACGATATCGTATCGACGTCGATCGACGAGTCATTTCTGACTGGGGTTCGTTGGCGCCGAAATTTTATTTCTGAATTTTGCCCCGGCGGAAAAACAAGATTGGACGCGCAGCTGCGTCCAATTGATACAAATTGACGTTCCTGGTCAACGGGGGACCCTCCTCCCATTTCACTTCGGCCCCGCTACGGCACTGGCAAAATGCTAATCAAGTGTAATCAAAGAAGCTAGAAGGATACATGGGTAACGTTCGTTCCCGAGCCATCGGAAGCCCACGACTACGAACGAAAGCGTTCAACTGTCTCACGAAAATGGAGCGCTACTCGCGTCGATGTCAGACGAATATCCGCAGATCTCGAGGCTCCTCTTCGGCCATCGAATAGCCACCGGCTTTCCGCGAAAGCGGATTCTTTGCTTCCGTTGGCTCGACGAACACATCAGTTGCGCAACAGTGAACACAATATACCACCGTTACGTCGCGATTGACAAGCTCATTCACAGATTACTCAAAAGTACTCACTCGTTCTGGTACGCAACCCGTGGTCGAGAGACGATAGCTTCGGCTAAGCCGAAGACTGTAGGCATCTGCGACGCGTCCTTGATCGGCGAGATCCTTTATATGCCTGCTCCGGGTACGCAGCAGGTTCTCGACCAATTGAAAACCGCGCCGATTCAAACTCGACCAATTCCCGGCCATCTTGTGGCGCGCACGTGGCCAGTCTATGCGTGTGCGTGAGCGATACGTGGTCGCCGGCAGCAGCGGGCCGTTTACACGCCCTGGTCGACCTGGTGTTTGTGCACGTGCCGGCGGTTTGGCTGACGGCAGAGAGCGATCCCGTAAACGCCTGAGACTCTTACAATTTGTCGTAGACGAAAGGTAGGACGGAGAAAGACGTAAGTCTCGCGTACAATAGCCTTTCACGACTTACGTTTCTCTCGCTGCCTTACGTCTACGACTAAGGGTGAGGGCACAAAGCGACGTTATGCGTGGTCTACAATGCGAGTCGCAGAGTCGTAGTCGTGCGAATAATCGGCCACGATTGGTCAGTTCTTAAGCCTCCGCTACAATGATTCTCGGTTCTGTCTACAATGCGAGTCGCAGAGTCGTAGTCGTAAGAATAATCGACTGCGATTGGTCAATTCTTACTTTGCGACTGCTCAAGCGACCATCGATACAACTGTACGACCATTGTAGACAGAACCGAGAATCATTGTAGCGGAGGCTTTACGTGTCTAACGGAATTGACCAATTGCAGTCGATTGTGCGACTCGCATTGTAGACCCCGCATTAGTGATGTTGATCTAACCTTGTGCCTGTGATTGGTTAATTTCTTACGGCTCAAGGCTTGCAGCTCACGCAAAGCAAGGTTGTAGACCAGCACTAATAGATTAGCGTACAAGAGCTTCGGCGTATGTCGTACTTGGCTCCAATCACATATGACGTTAACATTCACGCGAAAGCTTGCGCGCCATTTACGTTTACGCCCGCGTCTCTGTCGTAATAAGCTGTTACGTCGCTTTGTGCTCCGACCCTAGAACAGTCTCGAGCGTTTACGGATCGTTCTCTGCCGGCAACCTTTACCTCTCTCGTGCGAGGCCGGCGTCCAACGCGGTCCCCCCCTGTTCGCAGAACCGATTACCGAGGCACGAACGCCCGGTGGTTCAGCGACACACGACCGCCGCGAATGTCGCGGGGATCACGTCCCGTGTCGCGGACGCCGACACGAGGCGCTTGCCACTGCGATTCGTGCTCGCCCACGTGGTCCCGTGACGTAGCGCGCGCGCCGATTACGATTTTTCTTACAATTAGAAATCGTGTATTCGTAACAAAGGAGAACGTTTTTAGATTATTCGTCGAGAATGTCTTTGGAATATTCGTTCAGAATCATTTTTTAATATTCATTGAGTTTGTGTATTGCACATTGTTTATTGTGTAATACACTTATCTTATGCAAAAGGCAGCGAAACCTGTGATCATACCGTATGTATAACCGACACGCTATATTCGATAGATCATTCTATTCACATTCGAAAAAGAAACTTAAGCAATGCTAAAAGTTCCGATTGGTTGAAATTCTTAAGTTTTAAGTCTCACTGCTTAAGTTCCTTCGTGTGCTTCCAGCTTTACTTCGAGTCCGACGTAGTTTGTTCTCTTTTGTACCATTTTTCACTCTCGCGCAATATGAATTTTGTTTCAAACCGTTGTTATCGTCTCGCTGATGACGATTTGCCGATATCTTCCTCGAGACACCAATTGTCCGCCGCTTTCATTCTTTCAAGTTCGCGGATGATAGCGACCGGAGTTCCGCTGAAGCGTCTTCGGCTCGTCGGGAGACAAAAGAAAAACTGTGTAACGCGCGAGACCGAGTAGTTTCAAGCGACGGACAGCTGCGAATCTCGCGAGGGCGAATCGCGTGACTCGAAAGCGAACGCGCGATCGGCGGCTTTTTCCCCGCGTATCTAGACCGGCCAGTCCGGTCAGCGGTTTTCTTTCTTAAATCAAACTTCCGGATGCCTTCACGCACGCGCCTGCCTGCCTCTCTCTCTATCTTGACGGTCTCGTTACTTACCGAAATCGCGTTCGCCTTCAGCGATGCTCGGAGCTATCTCGAAGATTCCTCGGCTCGGCTTTTAAACCTGACGTTTTACCTGTCGGAGATATTTTATAGGCTCGGATGCAGGCTTTCGAAGATGTTCCCACGTTTTCTTTCCCCTCGATTCAACTGATTCCCGAAAAGAGATATGATTAACGTTCCTCCTTCCGTCGAGCCTTTTTTTTATGTTTTAATCACGCCACGCACCGATATCCGAGAATAGCTTGTTTACGAATTCACGTATATCAGCTCGAAATTATGCAATGAATATAAGTAGAAGAATAATCGCAACGGATCGATCGCGAATAAAAAAATGTCTCGCAGAAGTATACGAGCAATTGATCCTTTAGCTACTAATATCGTCTATAGTTGACACTCATCTTGTAGGTACTGATGCCGTAGTCGGTTATTTACAATAAATCATTGTACGAATACTATTGTGATGAATTCTTTCGTTACAAAATATACACAGCGTAACGCGCTCTTATATAACGAAAGCCCTTCTGCGGTCTTATCGTAGCGAAAGAGTTAGAAAGAGTCAGGTGGACGGACTCGACGTCTCGACGAAGATGATGAAGAGAGAACGGTAATATCGATATATCTAAAGAGAGAGAGAGAGAGAGAGAAAATATGCACTTATCGAAAAGGAAAACAGAATCAATATGGCAAAGTACTTTTGAAAAAAAGAGAAAGGAAACATGTACTTACTGAAATTTAAACAAAAGTGAACAGAAACAATATGACGAAAGGTCTATCGATCTGAAGAGGGAAAGAGACATGCAGAAAGGAAAGAATGAATAGATAAGAAAAAAATGGATAGGAAGAATATAACGAAAGATACTGCGAGACACACGATTATCGCGTCTGACGATAGTCCCGTCCAGGAGACCCTCACAAAAAGTTGGAAGAAATTACATCGTTCTGATAACGCGACGTGCTGATAAGGTGACGCTCTCCGGTCTTTCTCGACCGCGCAGGATAGGCGTTTACTCGCAACGCAACGGGGGGGTGACCAGGGCACAAAGGAATGAGCGTCGGAGGAAGCTGTTGTACTCCTCCGAGTTCGGAGTAATCGGCGCGGCTTGGTATAAACGTCACGAATCGACGGTGCGTACGGACTGTAGCACACTCGATAGTCGAGAGGCTGACAAGATAGAACAGTACGATACAGCAATTATGCTCTCCCGCCGAAGTGAAAGTAACTTATTACTAGCAATTCTTTTTTAGTCCAGGTCGCATTCGGCGAAGGGTGACCCTTTAACGCACGCGGAACGTTTCGCACAATTCTTGACGCGAAAGAACTCACGCAGAGCACTCGCAAATGTCAGCCAAGGAGGATTCAACAGATTCCTCGTTTCTATATTAGACGGTTCACTCCAAAAGAAGCAAAATAAAGATCACTTGAATCTCGATCGATTTCCGAGTTTGCCAGAGTGATTTTTGTCTACTCAGTGAACTAACAGTTACATAACGTCAATTGTTATAATTTCTCAGTCAACAATATGAATGTAGTATAACACGCGTACGTAACAATTATATAACTGTTAGTCGGTGTTCACCGAATAGCAGTCCATTTGTCTACAGAACTGATCTGCGGTCACCGTTAGTCGTCACAGAGTCCTGCATGTCTCAACAAAATGTACTAGGAACGTATGAAAAATTTGGTATCAATTTTAACGTTTCTCTACAGCTTTCTCTGGTGACGCTCAACATTACAATAGTTGCAATTCGAATACGCTTTTCTGGATATTGTATACCTGAAAAAAAAAACGCTCTTCGTATCACGTTTCAACATCGAGGACGATGTATTATACATCAGTACGATTTAAATGGACTTGAGCCACGAATAATCTTCATAAAAGCGAGCGGCGAGTACGTAACGTCGACTGTCCTTATCATTGACGTACGATGGCGTGTTGTCACCAATAACTAATAATTTCAATATCCAATTTCTTAATCTGCTATTTGTATCGTGAACCAGCGGCAGCGTGATACGCGGGCGAAAGGAAGTTAATCGGCCGTAAGAAAATTCCTACGTAACGTTAGAGAAAGTCGGCTGACGATAATGCTCGCATGTTTGCGCATTTTCGAAACAAACGCACATTTTTTTTTCTGTCGGCTCAATGCAAAAATTACATCCACCCAACCGCGCTCAGGCTACGTCTGCAAAGCAAGAGATTACAATGATGCGATCGAAACTCTGAAATCATAACGTGATTTCCCTCTTCTTAATCCGCTGATAGCGTGTAAACTCAACAATACGCCTCTTATAATCACTTTGAACTATTTTTCTCGTTGACGCTACCTAGTAGACAACGATATAAACGAAGCTTTCAAAGGCGTCTCCTCTAGCTGAGAAGCGACGACGTGATGTTGAAAAATAACGACGTCTCCAGTTGTATTGCTTTTATTATTTTACTTCTCCTTACGCATGCCAGCACTTAATTGTCTCGCCTCCCTAGAAATAAACTATCAAATATTCAGATTTACAATCGCAGTGTTGAGCAGTTCTCTTTATAAGGTCAGCTCTACAAAAAGACGCAAAAGTTATCTCTGGTGTACAACCTATTATTACATAGCCGGATCGTTCCGGCTTGTTCTCTCCTTCGCGTGCCGCTCGTTACAATCGCGCGTCGCCGATGCTGTCGACGGTACAATCAATCAACTTAAACACGATTTCTTTCCTTTCATTTCCCCTTGCAAAAAAAAAGGTATGCTTTCTTGTCGTTAACTATAGTCTCGTGTGCCAGCTTCGACTTGACGATTGCCGTTAGCAACAATCCCCGAGGAACCTAACGACGAAATATACATATATAAACAATAAAATGTGTGATTCTCGTATCGCACCATCATGATCGTCCGCTACGTTAATGCTTGCAACAAATCTGTCTCGCTTTGTTTTCTCTTTCTCTTGCGGATGAAACATCGTCATCGCCGCTTCTACGAGCGATCTATCGTTAGCTTATTATCCACTTGCGATTCGGCACAGACCCTTTGTAAAGTGATCAATCCCTCGCCCCTTGTTTCACCTAAAAAGGATAGGGCTAGAGGAAAAAAGATGCGGTCAGAAACATACGCGGTGATAATGTAACGATACTGCGAACACCAACCTTTAGGCATACAAAGATATTATATCTCATCTGTATTCGTGGGCGATACTTCTTCAGTAATCAGATCTGCGATGATGCTCTTTACAACTCGATTTGAAATTTACGACTGTTTACGACACACACGTACGCACGTACACACTCACTCTCTCTCTCTCTCTCTGTCTCTCCCTCTCTCGCATTTACCTTGATAACACGTTTAACAAACATGCCGACAAATTATTCCAAACGGATTAAACAATAAACGTAATAAACATAAATGTACGAGTAGCAAAAGGAAAACGCTCGACGTCCACAGAACGTAATTTAGAATAGCTCTCTCTAGATACTGAGATTATATGCCACCGAACAGTCTGTACAGCCACATTTAATTCCCTTTTCTTTTTTTTTTACAAAATACTTTGCGCGTGTGCCACGCTCTCGCATGACTTACGCGTCCAGTCTTCTTCAAGAGCCATTATGTATTGCGTAGGTTTTACTCGGTTGTATTATTATTAATCGATCAAATAGCGCAAAGCGTCATCACTCTTGACGAATTAAATCTTAGCATAATTCATGTTTATTTATATTGGTATACTACTCCCGTACTACAAATTTCGCTCTCGATTCTCATAGTTTGTAATTCGAGTAATCTTAAACATTTAAAATAGTTTGATCCAATTAACGTCTAAACTTACGAACTTGACGGATCTCATTGAAAACCGTAAAACGACCATGATAAACAGTTTCTCAACTTAAAGAGAAATTTATTAAATAATCCACGTAGAAAGCTCAGCGTCCTCCTTGACATTTACAATTATGTTATTTCAAATATTCGAGAGCCGGCGTGGTGTTTAAATACATGCTGTTGGCTAAGTTGAGTTGATCACAGTAAAGTGTAGAAAACGATAAATAAAGATTCGCAAACGACAGATCTTGCACAAGACGCAGGTTACCTTATTGAGAGTGACTCACCTCTACTTGCTGTGTTAAAAATTATAAATATAAAATAGAGAAATTAATCGTTGATTTAGGACCAAACAGAAAAATGGTATTTCTTATACAAATAAAATCACTTTATAAAAGCGGAGTGGCAGTTTGCTCATTCTGCTCTAAAATTATAAAATAAAAAGAGAAAAGCCGCGAATATATATTTACTTATATATATATATATATCCTATTATAACAATAAGCATTTGCGTCTCGCCAAGAATTTTTTTCGTTTAGATTAAGCGTCACTCGTTTCACCGATTTCCTGCTTTACACGTTTTTATACTTATAAAATTTCACAGTTTCGACGTAAATTATACGATAGAAAATAACACAAAAAAGTATATTTTTACATAAGTAAATTGAAATGCAAGAAAAATATTTCAGGATGTTTGAAAGATCTGGAAAATTTTTATTTATGCACTTTCTTCTCCATTCTTATGGCGTGAATAAAATAAAGCAACGGTATAATTCTGTGTTTCGTTTAAAAACACAAGAAAATAAAGTTATATATTAAAAATCGATCGAAACCTTGCGTTGAAATCTTTAAATGCATATTAAAAATTTTGCACTGTTCATTTTTTTTAATGGCAAAAAGTCTACATTTCAAACATCTTGCAGATACAGCATAAAAGACGAGCGATTTTTTTAGCGATGCTACAAATATTAAATATTACATCCTGCAAACGTAATGCGACACCCCTTGGAACGTAACAATTACGTACAACTTGTATACGATAGGGTAAGAACCGGAATTTGTAAAGTCTCAGTTTCCTAAGAAAATTAAAAAAAGAAAGAAATAGTTTATTAGAGATAATTACCAGACAATAATAGTTACATTATACGTGCATCTTGTAATGAAATATTTTCGGAGTCTAGGCGAAAATCCATACTGAGTGACGCCAAAATAATCTACCGGGCCATTACGTAAAATCTTTACAAATTCGAATCGAGGAACTATATCGTCGCTCTTCCATGATGCATAAAATAGCACTGCACATATTTCACGATAGTTTGTTAATCCATCGTATACTAAGCATGGATTTACTTTACGATGTCGTTCTTGCAGTATTAAAATTGCGTATTTAATCTGGCTGAAGAAACGAATACATTGAACGCATTTTTCCAACCTTCAATATATCAGACGTCGCTCTCTTACTATACAGAATCGTATAAATTATTATGAGTGGCTGCCTAATTTAATTTCTTCTTCGTGTGGTGGAAATTTAATTGTAAATCTTAATGGCCTTTTCGAGGTAGTTGATACGAGAGCGCTTTGGCGCTTTGTTGACGTGTTCCAGGCCAAGCCAAGGCCTGTGTGGAGATGTGCCTGCGTTGGAAAGTGGATAGACTACAAAATTTATTCTCCACTAGCATCGTATCGGCAGTACACTATATATCGAATACAGTGACCATGCGATTCGACGCTTGATTTACTGATTACACATTCGAAAGGGAAAGGTAAATGCTTTTCTTAAATACTTACTCTGACTGGTGTATCTGGGAAGGAAATCCTCAATTTTGATACAAGAGTCCGGCGAGTCAGTGATGAATTGTGGCTTCCCCATTGTCACCACCGCGAACTTAAACTTCAAAGTTTTTTTATGAATTCTCATAAAAGATCAAAAAAGATTAGCTAAGGATGCCTACCTTTTCAAATTCTTTCTCCTGGACGCCTAATTTTTTTAATAACCTGTCCTTCATCTTGGGAAAAGGTTCGCCCTGCAAACACAACGATTATCGATGCCTCGCATGTCACATTACGCGATGATTTTAATTCGAAACGTTACTCACGTGCTTGATCTTGAAAAAGAAGGGTATACCGAACGTTGAGAAAACCTCTTTGTGAAAATGCGCAACAGGAACTAGCATTTCGCCCTCTGCCAGATTCACTTCGTCAACCGGTATTTCTTCTATCCTATACAACTTGGTGCCTGATGTGTTTAAGTGATCTAATGGTGTATCGTCCCCAGGACCGGGTGACAATTTGTTGCAAGTCATTTCTAATATCCTTAGTTTTCCCGATCCGTTTTCCGATAATTCTACCTGCTTCTTAGCCTCCTCAAGTAAATTAGCAACAGTGCCGTTTTTATTTGGGTAAAGAATCATCTCCTTCTCCTCCTTAAGTGATGGCCCTACCCATATGCACTTGAACTGTTTCTTGTTTTCTAGCTCGTTCACCCTAATACTGAGCTGTTGATAAAATAATTTCTTTACTTTCGTTTTGCAGTACGCGACCAGCTCTTTGAGCGTGCCGTCAAATGTGCACTTTAAAGGATGACCGGGAGAATCTTTGTAACTGTAAAAAGAATTTCGCAAATAAAATCAAACCTTTCCCTTGAAAGCATCTTCAGTTAATCGAAAACTTGTCGAAGGCAACTCGACTATTTTCGACATGTAACATTATTGATATCAAGAAGCAAATAGAGATATCAATTCTTACTTTTGACATTTAAAGAACTGTAAAAGGTACGGATCTGTGCCGACTCGTTGCGCTACAGCCTTTGCCATTTGATCATACGTCATTCTTAGTGACAATTCCATTGTAAAACCTGGATCGTTCGGAATCAATTTATCACAAAACGTTACTTCTACCCTATAGAATAGATCTCTGAAATGCAAAACACACTAGATTAGCAAGCGTGTTGCAATATTATAAATATTCAGAAACAGGTTCCTCAAGATACATTGGCGATAAGAAATGAAAGTGTTAGAGTGTTCGTGCTACTTACTTGAAATATTCTCGACACGTCGGAAGTTCATACATTTCATTGTCTCCTTCCTTTTGAAATACGATGATATCACCGTCCATCAATTCCTCCAGAACCTTTTCCAAAGGCTCCGACAGGTTATCTATTTTCTCAACTAAATTTGGTTTAATTTCCTCGTATAAAGCGAGCTCTGTGTCTGGTGGGAATCCGGCACGTTCATTTAAAATCGGTATGAGTTCCTCTGTAAAATTTATTATTAGAGCTGTATATTTTTTCTAATAATACCCAAAACATAATCACATTCTCTCTCTTTCCCTCCCCCCCCCCTCTCTCTCTCTTCTCTTTAATATATTATATTCATACACATCAAAATTTCAACTTACGGACTTTAGCTACAACAGGCATATAATGATGACCACAGTAGTGTATTTTCTTATTTTTGGGATCGTAGAGCTTAAAAAAGAGTAAAACATCGGTATCCTTGTCGAAAGGCGGTAACGCTGTCATGTCGGAGTCTGGAGGTACAAGCTCAACAAAGACGTTCCACGGATTGTGATTTTCAGCGCAGTCGATGATGGGCTTTTGAAGATCAGCATCCGGTTCGATCAGCGTAGGTCTACAGGTTTGATTTGAACGTGTACTGAAGGGCCAAATGCGAATCTGTTCTATGGGATATTTCTGTAGAATAAATTCGATGATATTAAACACCTCGATTGTCTCCGTACCATAAAAAAAAATCTAAACTATTGCGAAAAAGAGCTGCTTTCAAAATCAATTTTTCAATATCATTGCCATATTATTTCGCAAAGATATAGAATATTTTCTCTATTTTTTTACACGTCATACAGGTAAATGCTGACGTAATTTTTGCAAGTTTCATTACCTACCGTGATATAATTCAGTCTAATAAAATTCCGTATAGTCCATAAAGCACGTACAATACGGTATAATGGTATTAGATATTACATCAGTATCGATTTACTTTGTAAATAAATCCTGATGTACACGTATATAGCACAAAATCAGCTTTGAAGTAATATAACGGCGTTTCGAAAGAAATGCCGAACGCGCAATTTGTCTTTATCAAACTCACTTACCAGACTATCGCTCAGTAGCTCGAGAAACTCGTGCACAGCGGCCTGCTTACGTACGCGAAATACACGATATAAAGCGTGCTCTGGATCGTAGAGATCATTTCCTTGGTGACCGTCAAAGCTATCCTCGAGAAGGACATTGACGGTCATGTATAAGTATGCTTCCGTTCTCTCCTTTCTTCTTATTTGTTCCAGCCTCTTCTCCTCTTGCAGCCTCTCCACCAGCTAGACCAACAAAATTAAAATTATCCACGTGTGTACTCATTTCGTTCTTATTAATCATTTTTCCTCGACTGTCTTTTCAATTTATATAATTTGAACTCTCTTTTTCTGTTTTTTAGAAAAAGATTATCTCTCTCAGTATCATGCTTTTGAGATTCGAGAATAGATTCGTATTCGAAACATCAAAAGAATGACGGTACATTTTCCATTTTTGTAATTTTAATTTTGTTCATCTGCCGCTATATCGACTACCAAGTCAAACAATTACACAATGAAAATTATTTGGCGGTGAGTGATGGTTCCCAGTTATCTCTTCCTGGCTAATAAATACAAGCACACAGTAAATATACAGTATTAGTAATTAAGGATAAATTGATAACATAAATATGCATGGTATACAAATACGATATGTAAATTCTATAATAATCTTTGATTATATAATGCATTGCCGTTTTAAGAATATCCAAAAAAAAGGGGTAATCATCCGAGTATAAAAATAATTAATAAATCTTGATGAAACAATATACCTTAACCATTGTGTACATGCATGTATAAAATACATACCGATTAAAACACTATGTAACCACCACCCATGCCAAATAATTATAACAATGTAATGTGTAACTATAGTAGTGTGGAGATGCCTTGTAACTTGGATTTATTTCTATTACTCTTGAATCGTATAAGATAGCGAAGAATAGCGGTAAAAATAAATAAAATTAACGCGATTTCCGCCTTTGAAATTTTCTAGTATTCAACAATTTATTCGTTATCCTTTTTTTCTTTATTTTTATATATAAAATAGTGATATAGCATTCAAAGGTATCTCACGATTAAAGCTATTATAAAGTATTTACTCTATCGATGATATTTTATCGTTCTTTCATCTCTTTCTCTCTCTCTCTCTCTCTCCCTCTCTCTCGCTCTGTCTCTCTCTCTCTTTCTCTCTAATTATTCATATATAACAACAAATAAATAGATAGTTATCTGTCAATGATCATAATTATTATTAACATGGAGAGAATTTGATGAATCAACGACTTGCTTAAGTGATTGCATGTTCTCTGTTGAAACACGAAGTTCTTACTTTACTCATTATTGTATCGACTTTAAATATTAGTTGATGAAAACTGCGAGGGTGAGTAATATAAATCACATTATGTCTCACTCACTAAACAATCCAGTTAAATAGCAAACACGCTAAAGAAGACATTTCAAGGAAGCTGATGTTCTGACACAAGTACTACTTATCGATTATTTCCTCTCTTTCTCGTATGTATTGCAAGAGCTAACAGAACCGTGTTAGCTCGAATCGATACTTAGTATATTCTCACTAACTGTTTTTTTTTGTTTTTCCCTAATTCTCTTATACAATTATTCACACATATCCAATCCTTTCTTGAGATATGTTTGTTCATTTTTCATTCATGTTTTCGATATACTACAATACAATGATTAAATTTGTTATATAGTATTATACAATGTTTGTTACAATAAACATTCTCAAAATAATCCTAAGGCTCATCACGATATTAGTCTGACAATCAGACTTGAAGTTTATCCAATCCTGGATAAATATTTCCAATAAAAATGACAAAAATGCAACACGCACATTAATCATGGATCTTTCTCTTTAATTCTTTCTTGCGTTATTGATATAAAATTATGATTTAAGATAAGAATAAATAAAAAAAATCACATGATTCTCATATATGCTTCGAGCGCCCGTACCGAAAAAATCCTCTGTCAAAAAAATGTCCTCTTATCAATATATAAAACAAATCTCTATATAACATGAATGATATAATTCCAACTGTAATATACATGTGATCAGTCATATATATCATATTTTGTATCTTTCCCGATGCTGAGTCATTACTTCGAAATATATTCAAACCACCAAAAACTCAATTCTGATAATGCATGTGTGAATATTTTGTACCAAGCAAATCCAACTATTCTGAATCCAACATTGTCTCTAGAAATGTACACGATTTATATAATGTTAACATTTACCGAGGGGGGGGGGGGGGGTATAGCAGCCCAAAAGCTGATATCAATGTAAATATCTCTGTTAAGAAAATTCAAAACAAAGTTAGTAACAACTGCTCTCTCGAAAACGAATAATAGTAGAATATTTTCATTAAATAAATCTTCTAATTTGTACACACATATACAATCTCAAAAATTAAACTATCAATGTGTGGTAGCCAAAATATCGCAACGAGGACAAAAAATCGCCTCGACTTTTTTCTCGTATGTATATATAGTTACAATGTGTGATGTGCGAATCTGACAATTCTATGCTATGAACAAGCTCGTAGCGGCTCAATATAACATCGAAACTTCGGGAAGAGTTTGATCAAGAAGCAACATAAGCAATTTACAACTCCTTACACCTATTTCTCCATCGTCGTTTGTCGGTTAAAAATCATGAATATAGAGATTTGGATTTCGAGGATTTTGAGTGCACTGACGAAGAGTCGCCGTCTCTGTATGAGAGTCTTTAATCGAGTCAGTCGCGTCTTTGTCACGTTCAAGGTCGCTCAACTCCTGGGAAAGCTCTCTTTGAAGGACGTTTCTGACCTCTTGAGGTATATCCTCTTCCTTGACCTCTTGCAAGACGTTTTCCAGCTCTGAATTTCTTATGTAAACCAACATATAAGCGTTAGTGCAATGTTTCACAGCCATAGACATGTCCTCGTCTTGACCACCGTAGTTATGTTCGATAGCTTCCTGCTTTGTACATCGTGAGACAACATCGTCGTCGAACTTACACCACTGTCACAGAACAGATCAAAATGTTTCAGGAAGATGTTGCAACATAATATGATATTTAAATTATATAACTCTTGTTAAAATGCACAAAGAAAATATTCTGCATAATTCAAATTATATTCTTTTCTCTAACTTTATTATAAAACGAATGAGTAAATAAACGCAAAAAATATATAACTGAGAACAAATTAGTTCAGTTCGGTTGCAATGTAAAAAGGCAGATTTACAAAAATTGTATTGCACAGTAAAGATCAAATATATCCAAGACACTGTAAGATTATGATTATATGCTTAATTCCTAAGACATTAATATTCAATCATACACTTACCTTGCCATCACCAGCGGGATTAATAAATACAACATAATGTCCACCATGATTATCGCCACTATGAACTAGAACAGCGTGCAATGTGTAATCCGCACTTGTTGCTTCTTTGTTTTGCAGGTATTTGCCGAGACTAATTTTTTCATAAAACTCAAACCTTTAAAAACAAATTTGCACAATTATTAAAAAATACAATCATATTTATATTTTTATCCTCATAGAAATTTGTACTTTCTTGCCGTAAATAGAACAGTTATATTATAATCACTGTAAAATAAGCGAGTTAATACAAGTCAGTTTCTCACCTGTCATTAAATTTGACTGAGCAGTCTGTAACTGGGTCATACTGAAAACGCATTAGATGTAGGTGTAAAACCGGTGGAAAGGACGAAAAGATGACGCCTTTCTCCGCTTCCTGTAATCCGTGCTCTCCCGCGTCGTACTTATTATCGCCATCCAGGCTCTCTGTACTCACATAATCGCTAAAAGACTCATAGACTGAAATACAAAAACATTGATTCATTCCTTGTTCACTCAAACGTCATAGATAAGAAGATCGTGTTTTTGGTACTTACTGTTCTTTTTGCCTTTTATATTTAACTGTATGTCATAAAATGTTTCAACTCTTGTGGATTTGTAGTCTATATTTTTACACTTGATAAAAGAGACCATTTTCCCCTCAAACAATTTTGGCACTGTACCTTCCACGCATGTTCCCTTCATTTTGCTCTCCAGTTTATCTAATAGCTAAATTTTCACAAACATTAGAGTACGTGTACGTATAAAAATTTGGTAAGCAATTTATACCATGATATACAAGTTTAAGCATAATGTATAATATAATAAAGCGGACAACATATTTACCACTCGTAGAAATTCCTGCACGTCATGCTGCATGAAAGAATCCAGCGTCTCCCAACCAAAACTTTTAGTTAATTTCTTCGTGCCGACAGGCTTGTCGGAAAACTGTAACTCATGAAAAACCCTCTGCAAGGCTAGCGCAACGCTCTTACTCGAATCATCACTCTCTGTTGGCATTTTGTATACTGCCTTTCGCAACTGAAAAACGAGTAAAAATAAAATAATAACGAAAACACAGTCACTTAATTGGTTAAAAATGCCTGCCTAACACCAACCTGATTTGTAAAATAGAGAGTTTGCAATAAAGAATTCATATAACATGTAGCACCCTGATTTTTCAAGCCTACGTATCCCGTATGTTTTTTACTGTCCCAACTGACTCCGTGAGGTGCATCAGCTACTACATGTACCTAAATTAGAAGAAATATATTACGAGAATTCAATATAAATACGCAATATAAATCTTATGGAATTAGCTTTCATATCGACTACCACATTGTCATTCAGTTGTGCGAAATTCAAGAAAAACTCCCACAAAGCCAAACGCGTTTTCTTATAAATTAAAAATTGTATAAAAGAATATTTTAACTAAAAGCAATACTTTAAGGAAAAAGTGAAATATGGCCGAAAACGCATTTGGTTTCTTAGTTTTTTTGTAAACTTGAATATTATTCATATGTTTGGCAGTCAACGTATCAATCCTGTTAAAATTCTCTTTCAAAAGATATTTTCTCAGACATTTGTAAATATATTAAAAAATTCTATAAACTGTACAAACTGCGTAACTTGTAATCATAACTATGAAATTTTACTGCATTGCATTGATTGGTCAATAACGAGGAGTAAACCGCTGAGGGTATCGTGGCGCGAGAGATTTGCGACATTAGTGGGCTAATGCCCAGTCTGTCTAATCTAAGCATTACTAGGCATTTTTGGGCACTTTTCTGGGTACTATAAAGGTAAAATAAGATAAAGTAATGCCCACATGTATCAGCATTGGTGTACATGATTTTAGTCAGCGGTTTACCTCTCGGTCAATAACTAGAATAATAAGCAGACGAAGTTAAGTACAACGAGAAATGTTGAAAAAATCACAGTACCATTAAAAATTGTCAGTTGATAAAGTCATGTTACAAACCTCAAGCGTGATCGAATCATCTTTTATGAAACCTCTATCAGGATCTAAAACATCCTGCCATGTCATAAAGTGGCTAAAGCCCCAATCGTTCTCTTTACTGTAGAAGAGATGTTGAATTTCTATAAAAGTACGATACATATTATTGCAAAAGAATGTGCACGACTTCTTAAATTAAAATTAAGGCCAATAATGAACAGGCGAATTAACGTAGAACGGAATCACATTTACTTCTGCTAAATGGTTCCTGTCCTTCTTTGCAAGAAAGAAGACGTAGCTCGGCAACAGCGTAACAGCTCCAAGATGTAGATTCACTCTCTCCATTACACTGAAGGAAAAATCCAAGAGATCTTTGTGGCTGCCTTTCTTGTGTCTGACTTGACCGAGGCATCACCATTATTTTCCATGGTAAATTACGGACATAACACGCGGGGGACAGCTGTGAGTCCTTCATCTTGGATATATTTTCAACAGTATATCGAAAAGTAGCTTCCGATCTGGCCTCGTCTAATACACAAAGGAGGAAAATAGAATTGATAAAATGCAATAAAGGTAAAAAAAAAAACAAATTGTGACGTGGACGAGAGTGAAATTGGGACTTGAATTTCTGAAAAGTTTTCAACACGAACAAGTGCAAAGGAAATACAAGCTGTATCGGTTACAAAAAGAAACAAAAGCATTGTATATCGTAAGATTGTCTGTAAATTGTGAAGTCGCCTAAACAAAGAACGTGGTATATAACAGAGAGAATCGTCATACCTTCCTCCATTTCTTGATCCTGAACTATACATGCTAATTCTGGTTCACCATTTATAGGACGGTTGTCAGTTCCGTCTCCCCCACCATCATTTGGGGCTTCTACAAAAGTTAACGTTCACTTTTTAATGGTCAAACGCACAAGGCTAAGAAAAATTTTAGAGAAGGACCCGCAAAGACAGAGCCGTGAAAACAGGAAGTTAACCTTATATCTCGCAATGTAGATTCGACGAGCGATAAGCGCGCGCGTACAATTCTCTATATTAATTAAACGATACATCGCAGCGTACCTGCGCCGCGCTTTTATACGTCGAAATTGCACGTGAAAAATACAAGTGTACCGCGCATTCGTCGCAGAAACGGCCGCGATCAAATTTTAATATCGACACGGAACAATTGGTTTACCTAAAGTGGCGGTGCAATTCTGAAAGAACTTTGCTAAGAGAACGTGAAAATTGCAATTTATGGATCGACACCTCATGTGGAACGTCTCTCTCGGCCGGCAACGTAGCGATAATTGCAACGGGGAATATCGGAGGGCGGAGACAGGGGGGGGGGGGAAACGTAAGGGAGGGCGCCCGATCGAGATCGCGAAGTTAGGTTAACATTCGCGCACTTCGCAGGCCCGTGCGTACACCACGGTGTACCGCGGCTCGTTTTCACATCTGAGTTTTAGCGTCGATGTAAAAGCGCACCGAATCCCGCCAGCATTGTACACGCACTGCGGGAAGAGGCGATCAAGTAGCGACTACCCCGTTTCGGGCGGCCTTACGCAGTACAATAATCTTTATCAGCGTTGATTACGTTTATATATCCACGAAAATTTCTGATAATGAAACCGTGACGTAATATCTCGCTCTATATTATCTGTCTACAATCAGATATATTCGATTCGCCGCAGTGCACGCGCCGCTTCCGAGGATCTGCATCCGCGGGCGTCTCTCTACGCGCGGAGGGAAAACGCCGGGGTCTCGCCCGCCGAACGACGAAACCGAGACGTACACGCGAGCGGGCTCGAAAACTCGCGCGCGAAACAAAGTGACGCAACCGCGCGATACGTGAATAATGTAACGCAGCAACAATTTGCACACTCGACGCGGATCGCCGACTCGACTGCGACGGGTACGAGTTCGCGCGACCTTTTTCGCGATTTGTAAAGGGAGAAAAAAAGTGTTGATCTTGGCAGCAGCAACGGAACGTACATCTCGATTTGTGTACGCAAGTGTACCTCGCGTACAAATACTTTCTAACGCTTGGCGCCGCGGCACGACGAGTCCCCGTCCCGTCCCGTCCTTTTTCGCTCGCGCGCGCAAAAGTTCGGGGGCGAGCGCGAGGAAGGAAAAATGTGCGCGAGGCAACGCCGTGGAAAACGCCGATCGCTGGACGCCCGGCTCGGGCGACGTGTACCGTATACCCCGCCGGAGTCACCGCGCTCGGCAGAAGCCAACGGTAACGGCGCGAAATGAATCGCTCTAGATCCCGCGCCCGCGTAGCGATCTCGCGCGGACGCGTGAAAATGCCGCGCGCCCGTGTTCCTCGCTAAATATAAAAACCGACTGCTCCGGCGGTCACGCGGTTACCGTCGGGCGGAAAAAAGGAAAGAAAATTCGAAGAAAGTTGGCGAGCAGCGCCGACAAAGAGAGAGCCCTTCTCTCTCTTCCTCTTCTCTCTCTCTCTCTCTCCCCCTCCCTCTCTTCCTCCATTCCTCCCGCCCTCGCTCTTCCCCTCTCACTCTCTCACTATCTCTCTCTTTCTCTTGCATTCATAGCAAGACGAGAGAGAGAGAGATATTATATATATTAGTTATGTAGCTATATGTGTAAATACACGTACATAGCTGAGTAGCTAGAAAAGGAGGATATAGACGAAGAAATAGATGGACGCGTGGATTTTTTTTCCGGTGATAGATCGAGCGGCCGTACTCACCCTCCTGCGTGTCCATCTCCTCGACCTCGTTAACCTGAACGGGCGCGAGGCTGAGCTGCTTGAGGTTCTCCTGGTCGTTTACGTGGTTCATCGCGAAGCCGATGTTGATGGTCGTCTTGATGGCGCCGGGTACCTCGTTGACGGCCTCCGCCGTCGAGGTTACGTTGTCCGCGTTAACGAGCGCCTGTTCCTGCTGCTGCTGCTGCTGCTGCTGCTGATTGTTCTCCGCTGCTGGCTGCGTAGTCGCCAATGGTACACGCGGTTTCCGGTAAACGACGCGAGACGCCTTCCTGACCTGCACCGTAGTAGTCGACGACGTCCGATCCTGTTGTGGAGGTTGTTGCTGCTGCTGCGACGACGGCGGTGGCGGCGGCGGCGGCGGCGATTGCCGTTGCTGGCAATGCGATTGCTGCAACTGCGGCGACTGCTGCTGCTGCTGCTGCTGGTGCTGCTGCTCCGTTCCCACAATCACCCGGCCACTATCGAAGCCTACGTCGCTACCGGGACTCGACAGCGACGTCGCTTTACCGCACTCCGTCGATAGATGTTTGCTCGCAGTTCGCCCAATTTCTGCGGCCATCAAGTGCCCCCACTCGCACGGGGGACGCCCACAGCATATATTCCACCCTCGTGTTATTAAAACGCTAGGTACGCGACTCGAGTACCCGTGCTACCCGTACACGTACTCCCTTTCACGCGCCTCCGAGTGTCGCCGCGGCTATCTTCGTGGCGGCGGTGGCGACCACGACGGCGACCTCGTCCGTGACGATGTCTGCGGTGGTCGTGCTGCTGCCACTGCTGGTGGCGACGACGGCGACGGTGGTGTTGGTGACGGTGATGGTGTTAGTGGTGCTGGTGGTGGTGGTGGTTGTGATGGTGGTGGTGGCGGCGGTGGTGGTGGCGGTGGCGGCGGTGGCGGTGGCGGCGGCAACGACGGTCGTCTCGCCTCTCGTTCCGGCGCGGCGCCTCGCGCACCGACCTCCTCCCCCCTCCTCCTCCTCCTCCCGCGCACGGCCGATCCGTGAAAAACTGTTTCCGCTGCGCGCTTTACCGGCGCTCAGCGACGACGCGATCACAGACTACGTCGACGGCTACGTACGAGGACGACGATCGCGGACGACGTCGACAACGTCGCTCCGCTGCTCACTTCGCGTTCCTTCTCTCCCTCTCGCTTGCACGCCTTCCCTCCCTCTTTCTCTCTCGCTCTCGCTCGCTCTTCCCTCTCTCTCTCTCTCTCTCTCTCTTTCTCTCTCTCTCTCCCTCTCTATACTCTTGGCTATGCCTCGTCGCCGCTACGAATCTCGATCGGGGTTCACTCTGATTCTCGATCGACTCGGTCGCGACTTCCGGCTGCGAGCGCGAACCCACCTGTGCCCGTAGTCGTCGCGGCGGCTTCTCCTTCCCTACCCACTCTATCTCTCTCTTGCCAGCCCGTGGAGAGCCGGACGTTACTCGTACAGCACGGAACGAACACGCGCGGGCCGATCCCGTACGTCGCGATCGTCGCTCACGGATCTCTCTCTGTCACGCGAAAATAAACAAAATGGCGGCGAGTGCGGCGGCACGGCTGCGCGCGCGGTCGCGCTCGCACCAGCGCGGCTTCACGCACGCAGCCCGCGCGCGCACGCACACACACGCACGCTCGTGTGCGCGCGCGCGCGACGTTCTCCGTATACACGGCAGGCCACGAACTAGCTAAAATCGCGTAGAGCGCCGACTCGACGCGGCGCGGTGAACCGAGTCGGCGGATCGTCGCGCGGGCTCGACGTGAATTTCAAACTAATTAATTTCTGATTAATTTAATTGGCGAAATTGCTCGTCACGAAACCACATAATCCTCATTCTAATTATATAAACGGAAATTGTCGACAAAACCGTACAGACGTACGAATTAATCGTCGATTAACTACGTTGATTAATCGGCGATTAATTAATTTAACCGGCAGAGTCACTTAAAGCAATATATTTGCGAGTGTAATACAATTTCCAGATCTTCTTTTCTCGTATATTAAACGACAAATTGACGATTCTGCGTGTGACAGTCCGCAAAGTACTACGGTGAGCCAATCGTCAAGTTAATAAAAGCAGAGAGAAACCTGAGAGCGGCCACGCCGGCGTTTTACTTGGTACCGTTTCAAGAGACCGTTTTACGCCCATATTTACTTTCGGAACCATTTTGCTATGCATCTTCCGGCACTGCCGATAAAGTCACCACTTTGTGCGTGTCCGTGCTACGCCTATTTTTTTCAGGATCGTGCTGTGAAATTCAAAGTTACATTAACATAAGGTATCTGCATATTTACATCAACTTTTCCCGCGTAGACAATGTAAATTTTATAAATTAGATGTCAGAATGCGCGGCACAGACATGCACCAAGTGGAAATTTTATCGGCAGAGCCCGAAAATGCGTGAAATGAAATAGTTCCAAAAGTAAAAATGGGCGTAAAGGCGCGCAAAACAATCTCCCGAAACGGTATCAAGTGAAACGCTGGCGTGGCCGCTCTCAGATTTCTCCCTGATAAAACAAAATGTCGTATTCCCCTAAGTTAATTCTCCCTGTGCGTTGAGACGATTATAAAAAAAATGACAATTTTACCCAGATACAAATAAAATTGCACGATTTCTCGCGTCAATATGGCGGACATGAGAAAGCGGCGAGAAACGTGGCCGATCTCGTTAAAAATTTTCTCTCTCGCTGCAGCCGGGACGCAGCCAGCGAGAGAAAAACGTCGATGTTGCTCGTAAGTGACGCATACACGGCATATCGGTTGCTCCCTTCTTACGCGGGGGCGGCGAGGGACGAAGAGGGGAGATGCTCGCGAGTCGCGAAGGTCGTAGACGAGCGGAAAAGATTGAAGCGCTCGCGCACGTAGGCGAGCCCCGAGACGCCGAGCTCATCGTTCACTCGCATTACGGATCGTATTACATTGTTTCTCCTTTTCTCTTATCGATCTCGATGGGGGCTGCGGCGTCCGGGGCCTCGCCGTCGACGAGGCGGAGCACTAGATAAACGCGTTCGTTCGCGGCCGAGCGGGAAAATTCAAAACTGTCGGAATCGTGCTCGGTCACGACACATTAATAAGGGGGTCGACCCAGATAGCACACGTAGTTCTATGAACATTCTTCTGGAGCACAAATATTCTTAATTTCAGAATATTCCAATCGAACATTCTATAAATACATATACAGATTATTACAATTAGAAGTCGTATATTCGTAAAAAAGAAAAACGTTTTTAGAATATTCGCCGAGAATGTCTTTGGAATATTCATTCAGAATAATTTTTTAATATTCATCGAGTTTACGTATTGCGCATTGTTTATTGCGTAATACACTTATCTTATGCAAAAGGTAGTGAAACCAGTGGTCATACCATATACAGGGTGTCCCAGTTTAATGTCCCGCCCCAAATAAATTTTTTTATTTTTGATCGCAGAAAAAGACGCTTCAGACAAAAGTTGTTGAGGTATATATGCCTCGGTGGTCGAATTGATTGAGACGCCCGCCTAGAGAGAAGGGAGATCCAGGTTCAAACCCTGGCTGAGGTAATATTTTTCGCAATAAATTTTCTATATTATAAAAATTGCCAGATACGGTCAATAAAAATCACTGATGATTTCAAATATTCTTGAAGAATATTCTTAAAATGTTCATAGGAGTGTCTTGTACTATGTGCAAGTTCTGTATCTTACAATATAGTGAAAAAGTGAACGACTTTGACTCTTTCTACGGGGACATTCACTTTTTAGCATTTTTACTATAGCGTAAGATACAGAAGTGAGCCCCTGGGGCGATGACCCGCAGATGCAAAAGAAAGGAGGGACGACTGTGGAAATCTCGACAACGCGGTGGATTTGAACTGTTTATTTAAACGTACAAGCACATGCTGAACAATAGTCAGAGTACATTCAAATAGAATTTCCTGTCATTCACCAATCGTCACGAGAATTCAATTCTCGTCCGGACAGGCGCGTTCGTGTATCCCCTCGTACACGGCGCGATGAAAGAGAGTTCGTGTATCTTGTTCATTTTTTGCGTCGTGTCACCTGTGCGCTTTCGAGCCGCAATCGTTTTTTTTTTTAATTAGATGTACGCTGTATTCCGATAACAGGACACCGCTATGTACAAAATCCGGCGACGGGATCCGACTATCTTTTCGGGTTTGTAAAGGAGAGGCAAAGTCTAAAGTGTGAAACATGAAGGAGGAAGGGGAATTTTTTTTTTAATAAAAAAGTGCCAAATGTACGCGTCCATCAAACACGAACTGTTCTACGAAACTACTTTGTTTTATGCCGAATAAAATGTTTGTGAAAAATAAATTATACAAAAGTGCTCTAATATATATCCAAGGAAAAGTATAAGGCAATTATATTGCATAAACTTCTAACTGATTTTCGTATCGGTAAAAACGCATTTTGTCATTTTAGATTTTCCCACTCCTTTAAAACTGACGCGAGAAGATCGTCAGATTCGACTGCCGGATCTCGCACGTTTGAAAATGTATCACAGTACAAGAGTTTCAAGATAGCTCTAAAAGGGGCAGGTAGCATTATTCAGAGCATCGCACTACAAGAATAAAATATTCAAAGAAGGAATCTTGCTGTGCATGCGTCAAACCATTTTTACTTAAACGCTCACTTGAAGTAAATCCATAAGTTTCAGATTGATTATAAATACAAGAGGCGATGAATAATCTATGTTGTGCACGGCTGCGTACAAGAGCTTCGCAATACTCGGTCACCGCTTCATTTCGCTCTCGATGAGACAATCAACATGTCGCAGGCCAAATTACATTTACTGAAGTATACGTTCGCTTTCCGAGAATTTTTATTCAAATGACTGCAACATAGATTATTTATTGCACCGCCTTTTCTCTTTTGACTCTAATCGAAGCGGAGAGATCTGAATTAAATATAATGTCAAGAGAATTGCACGCGCACAGAGATCGAGAGTACACAATTACATATGTAACGATTTAAGTAAGGCATGATTAAGGCAACCTGCTCGGCAGACTTAAAGATCTTGACCCCGACAGTATTTTATTTTTCTTTTTAGTCTCGCTTCATTGTAGAAGACTCAGAAACAGTAAAGGATGTGTGTGTTTTTTTTAGGCACCTCGTTTGGCAACCTGTCTACGCGATTACAAAGAAGAAGTTATCACAAGTCGCTGAAGTATGCACTTTTGATGCATGACACGAAATGCCTCTATCAAGACACATAGAAGTACCTTTCCAATTTGAGATTAATTCTTTGATTATTTGTTCGGAGCGCGCGTACTCCACAATTGTGTCGCGACCTTTTGAATGTTTCGCTCGTAATCGAATAATAGACTACACCTTACGCCCTTACGACGCAAGCGATAAATCATCGAATCACACAGCTTCCTTAAGATACTTACAGTTCAATATCGCTTATCGCCTAGACATGTAGCACATCATATATCTGTCTTTTTTTTAATACTTTACGTTTTCATTAGGTATAAGCACTTTCTTCTCTATTAAACATTTATACACGTTTTATAATATTTAATGGAACTTTTTAAGCGTACTAGACACCACTCCAAATGTTTTGTCGTGGAGCTCAATTTTTATATATAGTTCATCTCAGTAACATATAAATATAATTACACTATCTTGTTAATAATTTGCATATTGCTTTTTTTGTCGAGCAGCATTCCTTGCTACTGTTCTTCTTTTCCAATTAGTACATTAGAGAGAAGAGAGGAATATACAGCACTCCCTAGATACATGACATATTGTGTCCATTTTATGTATTAGATATAAATTTCTTGAAAATAGTGTAAAATATAAGACGATCAAAACATAACAACAAAACAAATTCATCATGAACACATAACAAAATCATAACAATCGTAATTGAATCGCAACATATGCATTTGTACTTAAGAAATCGTGTAAACTTTCAATATTTATAGCTAAAATAAATAGTGTAAATAGAAGTTCACAATTAATGATTTAAAAATTATATAATGTGACTACAACTTTTATCACATATCATACATTTATGCTGTTTAGTAAAGTATTGTTAGCATAGCAAACGTTAGCTCTAATACTGGTATAGACACCTTACTTGTGCATACATCATTATTGTGTAACAATATTGAGTTTGGGGTTTTATAATTAGCCATGATTTGCCATTATTATCAATACCTACAACAAAGTAGAAGTAGGGCATCTCCTGTTATCAAGGAGTATTATCTTTTAACGCTATAGACTATTTAAAACTGACAACACAACACTATTTAAAACGACAATGCTATTTAGTTGCTAATGTAGTTATTACACGTACCTATAACGCTCAAGGAAAGATATGTTCTACCGTATTAAAACTTTTTTTAAGACTTGACACAATGGGTGGTCCCAATAAATAAGAATATAATCAATTAATAAACGAAAGTATCTATCCTGTGACTGTTAATTCTCTATCGTATTGGCCCGACAGTTTGGTCTATAATTTGTATTACGTCTAAGTTAAACATAAAAGCTAGATTATTCGTCTCGTAAGAAATTCGGCCTGTCGATTGCTATATATTTCATTGGTAGCAGCAAATTAGAAATAAATTCCTAATATTTAGGAAATTATTTTAGAATACTATGTAAATTTTTGCAATTTAAAAAAATGTTTGAGATACATTAGTCAAGTTACAGTTTTTGATAGACACTGCAGAGTTGCTATAAAAAATTTCTCTAACAAAACTCGCAGTGTTACAAAAAGAACGTTACCTTTGTAACATTTTAATGTCAGCCACGTAAAGCCAAATAACATTTTACCTAATGTGTGTGGCACAATACGAATGTCGGGGACTTACCGACGATACATTTATAAAATCTTTAGTTAGCCTCATCTAACAATAAGTCTTCTTTCACTAAACGAGCGATTTATTCCACGGCTTGACTAGATCTTTACGGTGTTCACTGGTAATTGTAGTCTATTATACAAATCTTACTAGAAAAGTGTTTCCCGTCACCGCTATAAAAAATGGACAGACTTAGCAAGTACATAAATCGTACAAAAGAAACGTGGCATCTGTCGCAAGAACGATACAAAGCGATCATTCTTTCATATTTCTGCCTGACTAAAAAAAAAAATAAAAACAAATCTCCATCTATGAATACATTACCCATCCCGCGAATACGCTCGCGGTGGCCTCGAATTTCTTTACTGGATCGAACAAACTTTTGAAGTTCCCAGAGAATCGTCCATCGCCGCCGCACGCCTTCTGATACCTTCCAAATACACCTCGCGATTGAAAAGTCCAGCACCAAGCGGAATTCTAAAAATAATAGTGTACATATAGATTGCATGTTATCTGGTGCATGCATGGATTTCAGCTATATGGCCATCGTCACTTGAAACGTCAATAAATAACAGACAACGTACGTGTCGATACCCGGCCTCAACGTGGTTTTAAAAACTCCCCAGACCGGCTTGTGATCTGAGGTGCAAATACCCGGAACGGAATCGTACACCAAGCACTCTATGACCCCGTCCTTATGCGAATTAGAAACCTCGTGGCTGACGCGCCTGATGTATCCTCTGGTGTGGCTTTTCCCCTTGAAGAGAATCCTGTCGGTGTACGCGGGCGTGCGTTGCTTGCTGCTGGAATCAAAATTCTGCGTTCCCGGATCGTACTTGTAGGTGGGAGGGAACATGATCGCGGCTTCTTCGAAACCGCGCAACACCGCGCCCTCGTTTAGGATACTTTTCAATTGATCTTTGTGCATGTTTATCGGCGATTCTTGCGGAAAACACGTATTCGTGATCCACTGAATCACCTCCTCCCTCGGCTGAGACAGACGGAAGTTCAGATCACCGCACCAAAACACGCAATCGAAATTTTGCGTGACATCTGTGAAAAAGTGCGATGCATATGTATTTATTGTGCAATACGCAAACGCAAGACCGTACGAAGTATAACGCTTAATACCTTTGCTCTTGTGCCTGGTGGGTAGCTCTTTGGGTAGCTCAAGGTTTCTAACGATTCTCTTGATATCGTTGACCCGTTCTTTTACCTTATCTTGATGCGCGGTCAAGTGTGCGGTGACGAAGAGAAAGCTGGTGCCGAATATCATGAGAGCTATCGCCACCGCGCCCTTCGTTCTGAACGCCGTTCCGGTTCTCGTCGAGAAGCTGTCCTCCTCCGGGATGGAGCAGAACCAAATCAGGTCCCGTCTTATAAATAATGCGAGGTGAAGCGTACCGAGATTACTGCTGGTCAACAGCACGTGCGAAGGGCCGAGGGTCTCCTGCAGAGCGGCTTCCCACTCGTTACGTTCGGAACACGACTCTTGAGTTCCTATAGCTAACAAATCGGGAACGGTCTCTATGTCGCACGGCAACATAAAATCGTTCAGCTCCTTCGGCGGAACCTGGCCGTTCATGTTCCACGTTCCAATAAAAATTTTCAATTCCCGATTAGGCAACACTTTCTCAAGCTCCACTGACCCGAGCAAGGAATTGGCGGCGATTCTTCCGTGAAGAAAGTTCCTGCGAAATTCAAATTGTTACAGCCACCTGATGAACAATTGCGCCGGATAATTCTCTTAAAAGGAAAATATACCTTTCCCGTGCCTTTTGAGTAGGAATTAAATTAAGCACTTGTGCAGCAAGTAACGATTGCTTTGCTAAGCTATCCATAGACGCTCCTGTACAAAAGTAACGGTCTTTCTGTTTCGACAGAGCATCGTGGGACGTTGACCGTGGCTTATGCTGGATCGGTGCACTTCTAATAGAGTCCGGACTAGAGTGTCTCATAGAGTTTGTAGGTGAGTTCACGATCAAGTTATCCGCGGATCTCCTGTGAAGCAATCTACGACGTAATTGTCCCGATATACTCGGCGACAGCGATCCGGAAGAGGAGTTTTCACCTGAAACAGCATGGAATCACATATTACGCATGGGGATTCTGTCGGCGGTACTCGTGCATCGTAATTGTGCTAAGAAAGAAAAAAAAAGAATCATCCATTATTTCAAAAGCAAAGAACATACATTGACGGAAATATACTTCGTGCCTAAAAATTAGTCTCGTAACGAGATTACGGCATTCCGTAATGGAACCAAATTGCCTCAATTGCCGCCTACTACAAGTCTTGGCGCTAACACGTGCAGATTCGTAACACGATGAAATTTATGAGATTTATCAACATTCAGCTCAGCATAAACGCGAACACCTTGAACTCGTCTCTTTGCTGTGATTGAACATGTTTCGCGTGAGTACGTCGGCAAAGCCAATTTAATTGTTTGATTAATAATATATTTGGAACTAGAACAGAGCCAATGCTACAGGAAAATTGAATCAAGCAATTTGTCAGATTAACTTTAAGTGGTCGTACTTCTAACTCCAACACAGGCAGCCCATGTCTCGACTTATACAGTAACCCAGTAAACACCGACCAACAGTTACGCAAACATCAACATTACAATCTCCCACTCAACAATAGAAATGTAACGTGTATCGCACATAACAGTTGCATCGCTGAGTAGAAAATTACAGTATTATGTAATAAAACTGTTAGTTGGTATTTACTGGGACAGATCTAAAGCCTACGTGAAATTATCCTATTAGATATATATATATATACATATTTCCTAGCGTTCTATATTAATTAGGAAAAATGAAGAGATATGTAAAGTACAAACAATTATAGCTGCGCACAAGCAACATCACAGCCCCAAACGTATGCCTGTACTTGACATTTATGTTTCTAATCTAATCTAGACATAAAATAACTGCATATCTCTTAAATAGAACTAACGTATGTATACAAAACACACATACTGCCAATTTAATAAATTTCTCTTTGACAATAAATACTTGAAAGAGAAAAATTTAATATCCCGCGAGAACAAAATGTAAAATGCTAGCCAAAAAAAAAGACACACAAAGTAATTGTAAGTTT
The DNA here is from genome assembly GCF_000949405.1 of Vollenhovia emeryi. NCBI lineage: Eukaryota > Metazoa > Arthropoda > Insecta > Hymenoptera > Formicidae > Vollenhovia > Vollenhovia emeryi. The sequence continues at coordinate 528,232 of NW_011967216.1, read as the reverse complement.
TAAGCAGCGCATAAATTTCGTATATCGTTTGGTACCTTCTTTCTCTGGCTTTTCTAAGCAGCTATCATGATACTGAACCATACTGTAAACATCGGTAGGATTGGAGAATTGCCGTTCCATTTCCAGGAAGAAATACGTGATATATTTCCCCTTTGTAAAGTACTCATCCTTACTGTATACTCGAGCTTTCTCAGACTCAATCAGACGTTCGTTCTCGTCTTCTGAAGTTTCTTCGAATGAGTCTTCCGTCGAGTCTGCAGAGAAGTCACTATCTTCACTACTCTCTTGAGAAATCGCCTTCGTTTCTCTTACTAAATATTTGCGCGTGTCGCTCGTGATTTCGCTAGCATTATCGAGGGACTGTAACACCGCGCTTTTAGGGCCGTAACTTTTCGCTCCGCTATCGTGATGCATTGTCCCAGCATCTCCCGGAGCCGGCCGGGAACTTACGCCTATACCGTTATCCTGTTTTAGAAAAGCAATTTTTGTACTCATATGTCTGTCCGAGCCTAAATTGAGGTCCCCCTGCTCGTCCTTCGCGGCATTAAACTTGCGACGCTTTTCACTCGTATCGTCACCTACATTTTTGGGAGGCCTGGGAGGCCTGGCACTTTCACTCCTCACCGCGCTCTCGCGATTCTCCCGCGTGTCCAACAAATTCTTATCGCTACGCTCCACCGCGCCGGGCGAATCAACCCTCGGACAAATTTCACCGTCTTGCGAGCCAGCGTTCTGGCCGGAGCGACGAGATGCACCTCCCGACTGATCCATCTGGCCGCTACCGAATACTATTTTCTGCTTATAAACGTCCGGCTGTTCGTCCAACTCGTTGTCTCTCCTCTTAAATACTCTACGTAACTTGTGAAAAAAGCTCTTCTTCCGTTCCCTACTCGGGTCTGACATTTCCGATGAATCGCCCGCGCTCGCAACGACCGAGGCAAACAGTGCTTCAAACGATAAGGCTATCAACTAAACTCCACGTCTACAACGGCTTTACATATATATCGATAACACTGGAAGCGTTCTATCCCGCTCCGTACGCACGGCTCTAGAATGTAAGGTGGAGGGGACGCGCAAGGTCATCATCAAACCGTATTACACACAATACGCATGGAAAGAAAAGGAGTGCCGTCCATTTGAAATTAGATATGAGGTAATTGATGTTTTTTCCTTTTTTTTCAGATTCCCCTCCTCTGCGTCACGTTTTAGAATAAATTAGCAACCGTTGTGCCGAGTGCTCGCCGCTAGTCCGTTTCCTAAATGTCTAACTGCCGCGGGACGGGACGTTCCTAATGCGAATTCTGATCCCGGTTTTCACCGGCGTCGCTTAACTTTGATCCTGGTTTAGTTCGTCCTTCGCCTCTTCCTAAAACCCAATCTGCAATACGTTCTTTCCGAAACATTCTATTTTATATAAGCGAATCAAAGCGCCTACAAAATCTTGCCGACAACGTACGATTGTGCAATTTGGCAACTTGCGCAGTTTCCAAACGTATTTATTGGCTACAAAATAGAATGTTCCTGGACGCAAAGGGCGTTGTAGATTAGGGGCCAGTTTCACAAACATCGGTTAACCCTGTTAACTAGGATTCAGTCGACATCCTATCTTTTCTATCTTGTTCTCTAAGAAGAGACAGAGAATCAGTGAATCTTCGGTTAGCAGTTAACCGACCTTTGTGAAACTGGCCCTAGGCCCGGTTGCACCGACATTGCGTAACTTCAACCTTAGCTCAATTTCTCTCTTCCTCTGTTTCCCGAGGGGTAAACCGTTGACCAAAATCATGTATGTATGTGCACCAGTGCCTACTAGAGCCTGTATCAGACTACGGGCTGAGATTGAGATTAGAGATTGGTAAACTTTACTGTGATTGGTCAAATGTCTTACTTTATCTTATGTATCATGCTTTATCTTATTTTATCTCTATAATCCCAGATAACACATAGGACGGTATTCCAAGGCTGCGGTCAAGCTGTCGCTTCGAATGTTACGAAGTATTCTTCTTCTCTTTTCTTGCAGTAAAGATAGAAAGAGAGGAGAAACGCTTCGAAGCATTTATAGCGGCAGCTTGACCGTAACCATAGTCAGGTCTTCTATTCAAGACCGTCTTGAATTCATCTAAAGATGCTGTGTGGAACATTTCATTGGCTACGGAGTTTCTAAAGATGATCTTAAGACGGTCTTGAATATAAGATCTGACCACGAATACCGGCTACAGTTCTATGAATATTCTTTTGGAGTGCAAATGTTCTTAATTTCAGAATATTTTCCAATCGAATATTCTATAAATAAATAAATATATATATATAATAGATTATTACAATTAGAAGTCGCATATTCATAACAAGGAAAGAACGTTTTCAGAATATTCGTCGAGAATGTCTTAGGAATATTCGTTAAGAATAATTTGTTTAATATTCATCGAGTTTATGTATTGCACATTGTTTATTGTGTAATACACTTATCTTATGCAAAAGGCAGTGAAACCTGTGATCATACCATGTATAACCGACACGCTATATTCGATGGATTATTCTATTCACATTTGAAAAACATTTATAGTGGTGGCCAGTCGAATATTCTACGAACATAAGATAATTATATAAGAATGACCTATGGAATATCCCAAATATTCTTGAAGAATATTCTTAAAATGTTCATAGGAGTGTCTTGTGCTATCTGGGATAGTCTAGTTTGCACCGATCATTTAATACGCGTATCAAATAGTGTATTTCAGCCGATCAGATAATGACTAAATCTATATTTACTAGGTATTTACTATTTGATACGCGTATCAAATAGGGCTCGGATTTTATTCCGTTCTTCGAATAAACGTTTAAACGTGAAACGTTTATCCGTTTACATTTTCTTCCAGAAAAACGTTTATTTGTAGAAAAAGGTTTACACGTTTCAACGTTTACTAAACGTTTAGTAAACGTTTAATAAACGTTTACACGTATATTAAAGCCTAATAAACGTTTAAACGTTCGTTAAGTAAAAATACATGTATTCGGAAAAACGTTTCTAATAAACGGATAGCTAATTATACGTATAAACGTGTTTCCATTTAAACGTATAATAGCGAGCCCTGGTATCAAACAATCGGTGTAAACTAGGCCAATGCAAGGCTTAGCCGTAGACATATGTATACTAGACTACGCCATTTCTATGGACGCCACTGCCCTAAACATTGCAGACGTATCAAAAGAGTCATGATATCTCTCTCTCTCTCTCTCTCTCTCTGGCTCGCTCAGCGTTACGAGTGGGGAGGAAAAGTTGTAAACCAATTGGTTTGGTCGTTTTCCTTACAAAAATTCGCAAAAATCACCCTACTTTAGGCCTCGTCACACCAGCAAGACCCCTTAAGGCCTGTGTCCATGATGCTACAACTATTCCGTAAAAGCTGCAAGTCGAATGGCTACACAGTTTCTCGAAACTAGCCCTCGGACCAAGTTCCAGCGTCGTGGACACAGGCCTTTAAAGCCTCCGCTACAATGATTCTCGGTTCTGTCTACAATGGTCGTA
>NW_011967216.1:495019-522771 GCF_000949405.1 Vollenhovia emeryi | reverse complement strand
CAGTTGTATCGACAGTTGGTACAGTTGGTCGCTTGAGCAGTCGCAAAGTAAGAATTGACCAATCGCAGTCGATTATTCTTACGACTACGACTCTGCGACTCGCATTGTAGACAGAACCGAGAATCATTGTAGCGGAGGCTTAAAGCCTCCGCTACAATGATTCTCGGTTCTGTCTACAATGGTCGTAGTCGTAGTCGTTCTGACTGAATTGACCAATCGCAGTCGATTATTTTTACGACTACGACCATTGTAGACAGAACCGAGAATCATTGTAGCGGAGGCTTTAGGCCTGGTCTACAATGAGTTGTTAGTCGTTAGTCAGAAGTCGGAACTATATGTTGATCCTTTTCCTTTCTGGGTGGAAGAAAAAGGATCGACATATAGTTCTGACTTTCGACTAACGACTAACAACCCATTGTAGACCGGGCCTTAAGAATTGACCAATCATAGTCGGCTATTCTTACGACTACGACTTTACGACTTCTATGTAGACGCGGCTTTAGAAAGAGGCGAAGAGTGAACTAGGCTAAAGTTAAAATCCCGCGGCGTAGGTGCAACCTGACCTGACCTTGGGCTTAAACATGTCTCCTTAAAAAGAGACAAAGGATGAATTAAACCAAGATCAAAGTTAAACGACGTTGGTGAAAACCAGAGTAGTGCCCGTTTCTATCAACGCAGATTAACTTTAATCTCGGCACGACTCACTTTATGTCAGTTTCTAGTTTAAACATTGGAACAAGATAATTTCTCTAATTGTAAAAAGATAGTTCAAACATTAGAGAAAGATAATTTAAGCGAAGATAAAAATTCATCTGTAGTTGTGGAAACGAGCACATTAATCGGTATTAATTAAACCGCCGCAAGGCAGTTACCGAGCTTACCTTCCACGTAAGTACTAGGACGCTCCCTGCCCACCGCCACGTTACTCCTTCGTACCACGGTGGTCTCCTGGACCGCCCGAGCCAGATCGTCCGCGACGGGCGGACTCTCTGCCCTCTCGACCAGCACGTCCGCGCGGCGGTCGTCCTCATTGATGGAGGCTATCTCGGACTTGACCGAGGTGCGGCTCAACGTCGGGGAGAGCCGGCTGACGGTCAGGCTCTGCGGTGGCGTCCTGCTACGCTCGGTCATGGCGCAGCACAGGGACAGCTTGGTGCTGGTCTGCGAGCCGTGCTGCGAGTTCTCGATCTTGGAGTTCCTGTTCGAGTCCCCGTCCCTGTACGAGGACTCCAGGCAGCCGACCTTGGTCTTCTTGTTCATCAGCATGCGGCAGAGGGACTTTTTCTTCTGCTTCGACTTCGGGGAGACCTCTACCTTGTTCGAGACGCCGGACACGTCGTTCCCCTCGCTCTGCTCCATAATACTCGCGGATGGTGCATCAAGCGTCAAGAATCAGCGAGCGACAACCCTCTTTCTCCTCGGAGATCAACAATTTCTACGCGTCTCTCTTTCTCTCTCTCTACTGCTTACGAGGGAAATTCTCTCTTACTCTATTCGCGATGTGTTTGCGCGTCGCGAGGTGTATCGTAGAAAAAAAAACTAGTTTTAGAGAACGATCGGCTCTCGGCGAAATAGGAGAGGTACGGGTTTACGTGCGCGATCCGTACGAAGTGAAGTACATTCAATATCCGAGGCGTCTCGGCGCTTCAGAAATATCCGCTCGCACTTCACCGACTGTCAGAGCGTGGCATGTAATTTCCGCGGGGCTCAAGCGCGACGCGTCCCGCGAATGTACACGAGCATAATGTGCCGTTGCGGCACGAGTGGCCCCCCCCCCGGCCTCTCCGTGTTAAGTCGAACGTTCAGTCATGCGGGAGGATATCCATGGTGATACCGGGTAATCGCACTCGGGCGGGCATCGACGGGGCGATACTCCGCGGACTAGAATGACTAGAATCGAGCGCGTTCTCCCTCTTACCCCCGCGAGGGGGACGACCCACCGGGAAGGACCCTCTCCGCACTCGGGCTTTACGAGCTACGTCGAGCGGTGGCCGCGCGGCTGACGGAGTCGTCGAGCCTCGGGGATCTCGCGCGTCCCCGCGTACACGTCTCGTCGGTCCATCTCGCCCTCGGCCGGACAATCGGCGCGCGCCTCGCGTCTCACTGGCGGGTCGCGCGCTCGCGGGACTCTCGTCGTTCGCGTGGCGGGATACGCAACGGACTCGATCGAACGCGTCTACGGGGCAGCCGGACCTCGGCCTCCATCCCCACAACGGCGGCGACGCGTCGGGCACATCGCGCGCTCACTTAGTAGCGCCGGGCGCGACTCATTTCGTCGTCGTCTCTCTCTCTCTCTCTTTTCCTCCCTCGTCAATCCACCCCCGGGGGTGAGTGGCGAGTCTCGCGCAGCCGTCGGCGACTCCGCACCGCAGCAGACGACGGCCCCGCTCGTACGCAGGATTAACGATCGGCGGGCAGTCCACGGCGGTGCCGACGATGCCGTCCCGCGGGAAACGAAGAGGCCGCCGTTCCCGCAACGGAACGCCGCGCCGCGCGCGTCCCGGGGACCCGCGGGACGATTCCAGCCCCGGACGAGACGTGGTGTCCGGCGAGCAGCGAGCGGGGCGAGCGGAGCGACTGTCAAACCGAGCAGACGACAGGAGTGGCCGCCATATTGATTTTAACGGGCGCCGCGAGCTACAACGCCGAGCGTCGCCGAGCGAGGCGGCGGCGCGCAGCCGCCATGTTTACTCCGGGTGCGTTCCGAATAGCTGATCGCGCGCGATCTCTCGAGAATGAAATTTGAGGAGACGAAAAATTAAGTTTGGGACTTTGGGCCGGGGCACACAAATGGCCTTAAGCAATAAGACGTAAGCAGTAAACGAATTGAAGAATATATAATATGGCTGCCATAATTCTCGACTATGATTGGTCAATTCGTTTACTGCTTACGTCTTATTGCTTAAGGCCGTTTGTGTGCCACGGCCCTTTTTTAATCGATAAATCTACTCCTCTTTCGCCCCCGACGTACAATTGTTGTACGTCTGTTCTCGGAGATTCCATACAACTATTTCGACTTCTCCTCGAGAAGTGGGATTCGCGCGCGGCAGTTGGACCAAACATGGCGGACCGTCTCGTCCTCTCCCATCTCGCGGTCCTATCGCGTCGCGCGGACCTGCACTGCACGCCAGCGCGTAGTACCTCGGCCCTAGTGTGGCGGGCTTCGCCATAACGATGTTTTGTTTACATTGGGTGCGCGACGAGGACAGCGACTGCGACAACGACGATTAGGATGCTCGACGAAAATGCGAGAGAAGGATCAGCGATCCGCGAGCGCGGCAGATACGAAGGTAGAGATCTCCCGGGGACTTTCCGTCGATCGGCCCGACGGCAATTGAGGGCCACGTCACGCTCGCTCGAGCCGACCCTCCGCGCGCATCCCAGGCATCCCCGGAATATACGTATACCGGTCGTCGTCGATCGGTACACGCCAATTCGCGCGGGATTGCGTCCGCGCTTGCCGAGACGAGCGTGGCGAAACCGCTCCCGTGGCGACGAGTCGTCCCGCGAGGCGAGAAGCGGTTGATTGACGCGGCGACGTGACGCGAAACGGCGGCGCAGTTTCGCGCCCCGGAAACGCTCGAGAAGGAGCCAACTGTCACGCACGTGCGTCCCGACCGGCGCCTCTCGCGCGCGGAGCCTCGCCTCGAGTCGACGGTTCCGTAATTGACGCGATCAAGGTCTGCGTTCGGAAACGTCACCCGTGTGCATTTGGACGCGCATTAGAAAACCTATAGTCGACGTGATGCCAACTATGGATTTTCTAGGGATCAATTCTGGACGTCAATTCTGTATCGTGCAATGTACTGAAAATGCTAAAAACGAGCGGCTTCCCAGATAGCGCACATAGTTCTATGAATACTCTTCTGGAGTGCAAATCTTCTTAATTTTAGAATATTTGAATCAAATATTCTATAAATATTTATAGATTATTACACTTAGAAATCGTATATTCATAACAAAGAAGAACGTTTTTAGAATATTTTCGGAACATTCGTTCAGAATGATTTTTCATTATTCATCGAGTTTATGTATTATTGTACATTGTTTATTGTGTAATGCACTTATCTTATGCAAAGGATAATGAAACCTGCGATCATACTATATATAACCGACATGCTATATTCGATTGATTATTCTATTCACATTCGAAAAAGATTTATAGTAGTGTCAATCGAATGTTCTATAAACATAAGACAAATATAAAAGAATGGCCTATGGAACATTCCACATATTCTTGAAGAATATTCCTGAGTGTTCACAGGAATCTCTTGTGCTATCTGGGTTTATCTCTTTCTAAGGAGACAGTTGGAGACGAAGCTACTCACTTTTAGCATTTTCACTATAGTATGAGATGCAGAATCTACTCTCTGTATCTAAGAGCATTCTGTTTCACATATAATGCATCACTTATCCTTGTTATTCACCAAATGTTAAAGAAGGATAAATGATGCATCATGCATATCATACGTGAAACGGAACGCACCCTTACAATATAGTAAAAATTGCTAAAAGTGAGCGGCTTCGTCTCTTTCTAACGCGACGTTTACAATGAGACCTTAAGACATATAAGATTTAAGAAATTAATCATAGTCGAATGTGAGGAGAATACTCGACTGTAATTGGTCAGTTTCCTAAATCTTACGTCTTGAAGTCTCATTAGCCATGTTCAGCAGACACAACTGTTGAGTGAGCGCTCACAAGGGGAGGGCCAACATATGTTCTCTCCGATTTTAATGAGCTTGATATATGTTGCAATACTACACCTCCCTTAATAATAGGTAAAACCATTCGACCATACGCTCAAGCATTCGCGAGAAAAATTTATTTAAAATTGTCCACATGCGTATGTACCGAGTCGCTCACAAAATATCTCGCGAATGCTTGAGCGTATGGTCGAATGGTTTTACCTATTATTAAGGGAGGTGTAGTATTGCAACATATATCAAGCTCATTAAAATCGGAGAGAACATATGTTGGCCCTCCCCTTGTCAGTATGATTTGCCACGTTCAGTAGGCACAACTGTTGAGTGAGCGCTCAACGATTTCTTAATATGATTGGCTGGATCTAAAAGTATTAACCAATCATACTGAGCGCTCACTCAACAGTTGTGTCTGCTGAACGCGGCCATTCACTTTTGGCATTTTCACTATAATGTAAGATACAGAATTGACTCCCTAATGTCCGAACGCACCCGCGGGTGGGTGTTTCCGAACGCAGTCGAGGCGGCGACCTTGAGCGTCGTTCATCGAGGAACGCCGAGTACGATCTTTCTCGCGAGAGCGATTTCTCACCGCTCTGCGAGTATCGCGGTGTCGGAAGATACGACGTCGTTGATTGGCGTTCAGCGAATGAAACGCGAGATTATAAACGTCGCGTCGCGCGGAATGGAACACAATGGCGTGAGCAGTTTTACAAACTTCTGACGTCAATCCGTGCTTTCCAGCAAGCGACACAAGTCGACACAAATGTCGTTCTGTCTTTCTTCGCATTCAATGAATAATAAAGACAGAACGACACTTGTGTCGACTTGTGTCGCTTGCTGGAAAGCACGGAATATTACTAATTGTAAGTTGAGAAAAGGGACAAGTTTCGCGCGAGCGAGAAATCGAGTCGCAAGACTGTCATGGTAAAAAGAAGATAAAAAATACAATATAACGCACTTGAAATTCGATCATCGCGATACAAAACAAGAGTGGCAAGAGTTCCGCCATGTCTTGTTAGGCAAGGGCCAGTTTCACAAACGTCGGTTAACTGTTAACCAGAGTTCAGTCGACCACCTATCTTTTTCCTTATTATTTAACGAGAGACGGACAATCAATTATTTGCCCTACAGAAAATGGCGGTGCTCTTGCCTCGCTTTTTCAGCTGGAAGGTCAGCAGTCTAGTGATATACAGAAGTCTGTGTCAGTGACGCACAGACGCACATATATCCTGCTTTATTTACCTAACAAGACATGGCGGAACTCTTGCCTTAAGGCCATTTTACAGTTGCGTAAACGTAGTTGTAGGGTTGTAGGAGTAGAAGTAGTAGTAAGTGTTGTACATAGAGTGAGATACGTCGTAATTGAAGTGAATGATTGGTTAGCTCTTACGTCCTACATCGTTGTAGTCGTGAAAGATCTTAAGTTCAACCATCTTTTGCAACAGGCTTTACAATCGGAAATGTTAGTGTAAAACTGTGTTTTACAACACTGTACAACCGATAACAACCACGTTTACGCAATTGTAGAATGGCCTTTAAGGCCTTCACACATAAAATTCCGTAAGGACGTAAAACGTAAGCGTAAGAAAGTCAACCAATCACAGTCGAGAACGTAATTCTGTTGATTTTCTTACGCTTACGTTTTACATCCTTACGGAATTTTGTGCGTGAAGGCCTTTACAGCTGAAAGGTAGCAGTCTAGTAGTATAAGGAAGTCCGTGGTCGGCTCGCCCGAGAAACGGAAACGTGAGTCGCGCCGCCACCGCTAGGTGCCGGGGCCGGCGCGCGACGGTCTGGCTCGCTGTGTGGACGGCCACCATTGTTGAAACACTGCTTTGGTTGATGCCCCGACGAAATTCGGGCCGAAAATCGTAAATTCGCCCGTGCCCGCGGCGGTAGGGCCTCGTTGCGGTAGGTGCGCGGAAAGTCCGCTCTCGCGTTCGCGGCCGCGTAACGTGTCTCGCCCGCCGGAGCCGTGCCGAACGAGCGGAGGGGAGGCGACGATCGTAGGAGGCACGCGCGCATCCACGGCCGTGTCGTAGTCCGCCGTGTCGACGTCGTCGCAGCGCGACACGACGGCTCGGCCGCCGTCAGCCGGTAGAAACGCAGTGGAATCTTATTGTGCGCGAGCTGCGCGGAGGACGAGGAGGCGCGGCGTCCCGGCGCGCTTCCCCGCCGTCGGCGGGCTTCGTCCCTGCGTGCGTCGTCGTCGTCGTCGTTGCGCGGTCGCTGTCGCGTACGAGGCCGCGCGCACCGCGTACACGTAGAGTCGCATCGCACGTCGTGTAGGCGTTCGCGGCTCGCGGCGCCTAAGCACGACGGAGCGTGCGTGTCGTGCGTGCCGCTCCGTCCCCTCCCCCTCCCGCCCCTCGTTTCCTCCCGTCGCCGTGATCGTCGGAGTCATCGTCGCTGCCGCCGCCGCCGCCGCCGCCGGCTAACGCGACGCCGCGCTGTGCGTGCATGCGTGCGTGCGTACATTCATCCTTCGTGCGTGCACGCTCATTATGTGTGCGTATGTGTGATACGTGAATTCGCTGCTCGTGCCGTTGCTGCTGGCGCGTGGCCTGAAAAGCGTTAGGCACGCCGGTCGTCGCCGCGACATTACCCGCGGTGTGTGATTACTCGCTCGGTGTCCGCTCGCGACGCATACGTCGACGTGCAGGCGCGCGGCGGACGGTGACACGCGGTGGTGCGCTCCTTTCGGAAACGTACGTCGGCGCGGAGCCCGCTGCACGGGTGCTGCCTCCTCCCTACCCTACCCCCTCGCCTCTTTGTCCGTCCCCCCCTTCTCTATCTCTCTCTCTTTCGCGCTCTCCCTCTCGCTCTCGCTCGCGCGCGGTGTGCATAGGTGTCCGCGACGACGCTATCGACGGCCGCGCAAGTGTACAATACGCGTTCCTAATGTACAGTGTACAGTACGTGCAATTTCGTGTGCATTGTTGTTTGTGTGTGTACGCGCGCGTGCCCGCGTGCGTGAGTGCGCGCCGCACTCGCTCTCTCGGTATCTGCCTCCCCTCCCCCGTTTCTCCCTCACCCCCCGAGACGGCGTGTACGCGCGGTGTGCGTGCCGCCGGAATTCGCGAGACGCACGCCGCCGCCGCCGCCGCCGCCGCCGCCGTGGCCGGATTCACGGAGCGGCGATCGCGAGCATGTGATACCGGGCGATAACCGTGTAGACGCGGCCGAATGTCACCAGTGGCGACGTTGACGTACTCGCGGGGACGTACGGCGACGACAACGGACGCGAGAGAGGTGCCAGTTCGGCCGATCCGCGGACCGTTAAGCGCGTACCCTCCGGTTTCTGCTCCGACTTTCGCGCGACCCGAACGGATCTTCTTTATTCGTCTCCCCCCGTCCCGTTTGCGCGCTCTCTCTCTCTCTCCTCTCCTCTCCTCTCCTCTCGCCTCGCCTCGCCTCGCCTCTCTTTTGCTCTCCTCTCCGACATTGATACCTCGATCGCGCCACGTTACTTCCCGACGGGTGTCGCGGAATCGGTGTGAACAGGCGGGCCCAGGCGCACTTCTGCGACGCCTTGAAAAGGAAAAAAAAGAAGTTGCCCGCGGAGTACGTTGGTCCCGCGTGACGGCCGCGCTCGAAGGCGCGCATACTGACGAGCCGCCGATACGGATAATAGCTGTTTTGATAGTCTGTGTCAATGGGTCGTGTGAATAAAAGCGAGGCGCGCGCTCTTCACGGGAAGGTGGAAGCCGCGTGTGCCTGTGCGTGCGTTGCGCGCGTGTACGTTTCGGAAGAAAAAAAAAGGGCCGACGCACAAGCGTGATCCGCCGTGTGCCCTTCGCGCCCTAGAAACATTCCGTTCCGCAGCCAATTAACGCGCTTAGAGAAATTGGCGCGAGTTAACGGATTACGCATCGTGCGCGCGATCGGCGTACGTTGTCGATAATTTTTTTTCAAGCGTTTTGATTTGCCTAATCGTACGTAAAATGGCACGTTTCCGGATGCAATGAGCGCGTTGTAGATCAGGTGCCGTGCCCCAGGTCTCTCCTTTGCCCTCTTCCTCGGCGAAGCGCGTCTGCGAGTACCCGAAAAAAAAAATGAAATAACGTAAACAGCGTAAACGTGATCTCGCGCGTTTCTGAATGGGACGGACTTTTGTCTCCTTGTCGTTGAAGGTATCGAGGGGGGTCACTTCTGTACCTCGCGACACAGTGAAAACGCTAAAGCCTAATCTGCAATGTGCTTCCTGCGCCTAGAAACGTTCTGTTTCATATAAACAAGTGAAAACGCTCAAAAAATTGATCGACAGTGTGCGATTATACGATGTACAATTGATGAAATTTTTTCAACGTATTTATAAAACGAAATGTTTCTAGACGCACACTGTAGATTAGGCTTAGGAGTCTCTTTCTAACTGAGAGACAAAGCCGCTCGCTCTTAGCATTTTCGCTGCGGTGTAAAACACAGAATCAACCCCCTGGATCCCGCGCGCGGGTGACGCTCCGTTCACTGTTTGAGCTACTGCGACTCCTTTCCCAGACAGCATGCATGTCTGCAAGACATCTTTGAGGCCCGGTTTTTCATTTTCTGGTTAATTGTTGGCCAGAGGTTCTGAGATTCTCAGATCAGACAATAACGTAGAAAAAGATGGAGGGTCGACTAACTTCTGGTTTGCTGTTGATAACTGTCGAGGGGGGAAACCGCTGAGGGCACTGTGGTGTACAGATTTGTGGCATTACTGGGCATTATTAGGCATAGTTGGCATCAGGCCTTGCTGGGGCATTGTAAAGATAAAATAAGATAAGGCAATGCCCACTAGTGAGGCATTGGTGTACAAGATTTTGGTCAGCGGTTTCCCCCTCGATAACTGTTAACCAGAAGTTAGTCGACCCTCCATCTTTTTCTACGTCGTTATCTAAGAAGAGACGGAGAGTCGACCAAAACCTCTGGTTAACGATTAGCCAGAAACTGAAAAACTGGGCCCGAGTTGTCTCCTATGCCCGTTTCTACCAACGCAGCTTAACGTTAGTCTTCAACCTCGTATGTTTTTCTCGTTTTAGCAGTTAGAAACAGATAAGAGGTAACTTAAACCCAGATTGAAGGTAATCTGCATTGGTAGAAACGGGGTATTAGACATGCACGTCTAAAAGATGTGTTAAAGATATACTTATGACATGTTTTTGTAGACATGTGTGCCGTCTGGGTTGCGTCAAGTGTCAGCAGCTTGCTCGAGCCACCGTGTGCAATATCGCGCGTGACCCGCGGAAATCGTAGCCTAGGCTCCTCCCCGCGATGTTGCTCTAGATCGGTAAGAGAAATGTCTCTGTTGTGATTACAGAATCTCTGCGAGCGTCCGAACGTGTATCGCTAGAAGAAAAGTTTGCTAAGTTTCCGGATATAGAGCGATATTACCACTATTGTCGGGATACAAATGAGAGTAGCCCAGACCTACAGTATGGTGTGAGTTGTCACGACTCTTCTATCGTTTCCAGCAATGGTAAAATGCAACTTTATTGTGCTATAATTTGTTTCTCTTGTACCCGTTCAAGGCCCCAAAGCGATTGCCATAACTAATTACAATGTAAATCGCAGCGTTATTCATTTCGAATTGTAAAATAAATCTTGATGCAAATATCGCCGACTGTCTGTTGCTTCCTGACATTTTCAAATTGTACTAGCCTGTGTTATTCCACCGCGTATTATGACGAAACTTGTGGCAAACGGTGTTTTACGATTGACTCTTTGTTTCTAGGGCTACACGTATTTGACGTTGCGCCACAATGGGCGCTACCGAACAATTTTATGCAGTGGATCGATCTGCAAGCATTGGTAGCACATAATACCGTGCTGGATATATATGACTTGTATCGCAAAACGAAAGATACCACGGAATCTATTAATCTAAACTCGATATATAGCCCTGCAAAGTTGTCATCGACAGCACGACACGATGATAGGATAGTGAATTCTAACGTACTGACTGGTACAGTCGATGAATCACTATCCGGAAACACGGGAAACCTGCGGAAGGAACGGAAGAACGGGCTGAGTAACTGCCAGAAGGATTTCGGTGAGGGGGCAAACTCTAATGCGCTAGACATCGGTAAAACGACGGAACCCACGTATTCGTTCGTGAGAAATAAAGCCACAATTTTGTCCGAGTCGCAGAGAGAAATTTGTTACGACGCAAATACCGGGTTGCTTAGTCGCGTGTCAAAGCGTCCGATCGACACGGGAAGCGTTGCCGGATTGGGAGCCACGTCGGACAATATTGAGCACGATAAAGAAACTTGTGACCCTGATTGCACCACTTCTGTAGCAGATAACGAGCCGCTTAATTTAGTAGTAAATCCGAGAGGAAGTAGACAGCGCAGCCATACTTATAGCGAGACGAAAGATCGACTCTGCAATTATCCGCATTCGTCGAGCGTCGATAAAAAGACACTCCTGGTAGATGGTGCCATTTTAAGACAATTAGACCATTCCCCCGATGTACAGAGTTTTTATAGCGCAAAGTACAAGACAGTAGATTACGGTTTATTGAAGCTTTCCGATTTGAACGAGTTGTCATGTAATTCGGACAAAGGTAAAGAACTACTGAGGGCCATCGGTAAATTTCATGCCGGTAGCGGTGAGGTAAATGGCAAGGTTCTGAAAAACGGCGATTTGAAGCAAGAGAGCGTGCATGTTCTGGATAAGTACGTCACGCATGTATTACCGTCACGCTTGAGTGACAGTAAATCGAAGGCGTCATCTTGGACAAACTTACAGTCGAATGTCAAATGTAACAGTATCAAGAAAGAATGCTGCAGTGAGGAAGAGGCGCACAAGTCAGAGAATACCGATCTAGTGGCCGCCTGCAACCCGAGGTTGAGCAATTGGGCGTGTTTCGAAATGTCAGGACAGTATCCGGGTCACAGCCGACCACCGGTTGGCACACCTCCACCGCAGACCGTCTGGAACCATCTCACTATGACGCCGGGTCAAGGTAGTTTTAATTTCCAAATATTTTACACGATGTCTTTCCACCCCCACCCCCCCCGTAATGTCGCGATAAATTAATCGTGACAATTGCACATATTTTCAGCTCTCAATATCCACTCGACGTTGTCCGGTGCCTCGTTGAGTCCAGCTGGATTCTACACGCATCCATCCATGGCACGAGCGTCCCATCTGCCATCTCAGCTTACCCCGCAGCTCGCTCACACGCAAGCACCGCCGACATGGCATACACCCACGGTACCCTCAAAGAACGCCACGCCGGCCAACACGCCGGGCAATCCCCTGTTCAGTTTACAAATGTTGGTGGACAATCGGCAAAATCAAAATCAGTACAGAAACTCGCCAGGCTCGCAGAGCACCTTGGATCTCTCGTCCACGTCGGAGATCACTTCGGAGAATTACTCTCGGATAACGCAGGATATTCCCATCAGCTTGACCGCGAGAAATGTGGATAAGGGCAGTCGAAACGGAAACATAATCTCACCACCGATACCGCTTAACGGGGAGACCTCGTCGGACAGCGGAATTAGTTCGTCCGTACCAACGCCAAACTCCGTCAGCGAACCGGTCTCGCTGTCGACGAAGGAGGTCTCTACTCCTAAGATAACAGTGAAAAACTTTGAGAGCAATCTAAAGGGAGTTGCGAATCTTCACGATAAGATTAAGGAAATGAATGTAGATAATTTTACGCAGAAAGTGATAAATTTGCCGCCTAGTGTAACAATAGAGAGGGTGGTCGCGGACAAGAAAGAATCCGAAGCTTCTGCAAAAGCCAAGGATATGTTGAGTGTTATCGCGCAAGTGCCAAGGAACGTCCTACCACCTGTTATAGTCAATCTCACGTCCAAGATGGAGAAAGACGTCACGGACAGTCCTAAGCGAGAATCCTCCTCCGAGAGGGACAGAAAGCACGAGGAGACGAGCGTGAGGTCACCTAAGAACTTGCCGAAGAGAGGCAAAAAGGGCGTCGATTCTCTGTTGGAAAAGCTAGAAGGTGGGAACAAGAAGTACGTGAGTACCGAGAATATCGGTTCGGTGATCGTAATGGCGATAGAGGAGAAGGACACGTCCAGCGTTAAGAGTATGTCGCCGGAGAGACAGAAGTCTAAATCGCCGACTCGGGAGGACGAGGTGGTGTCGCCGGCTTTCAGCAACGACGACTCGAACGACAACACCAAGCAACGTAGAAAACGAAAACTGGAGAAACCTGTGAGGCTGAGCAAGGACTCGAAGACAGAGGTCGAGGACATGGAACTCGAGCCCACGGAGCCGACGGAACCGAGGACTGTTGACCCGTCGTTGGAAGAGACAACCAGCTCCACGGTCGCGGCCGACGTTAAAACGCAGGAGCAGCTCGCCAGAGGAGCGGAGGAGAGAATATCGGACAAGGCAGCGTTGGACGAGATCACGGGGGAAAGATCGGAGGAGAGTCGGCCGATTCGAAGGCGGAGTAGTAGCGAGGAGACTACGACTAGCAACTCGACACCGACGACTCAGAGGACACGAAGAAAATCCAACGAGGACGCATCGCCCGAGTTCCCGAAAGCGATGAGTCCAAAGGATACGAGTAACACGACAACGGCGACGTCGGCGACGACGAATCCCTTCGTCGAGGTCGAGTCGGAACTGGCGAAGATGTTCGCCGGTATCGTGGAAGCGGATCCGGAGGTCAAAAATGAAGAATCAAAAGCGGAACTCGCGAGCGCGCAGATCCAAGGTGACGGCGCCCCGGTGAAATTCGAGGGTCTTGAGAATAGTATCCTACCGATGACAGATTCTCAGAACGTTCAGAGCAATCCCATCGATGTTTCCTCCACGGTGGACACCAAGTTGTCGGGGAAAAGGGGTAAGAGGGGCAAGATGCAGGGTGGTAAGAGAAAGATCTCCAGGTCGACGGAGAACATCTTTGGCACGACGGACGACTCTCCGCAGAAAGAGGTGAAGAAGAGACGAACGTCCAAAGGTTCGAAGAAGCAGGACCAAGCGTCGAAGAAAGCGAAGAAGAACACCAAGATTGACGGCCTGCGGGAGATGGCGTACGATTCGGGCTCGAACGCGAGTTCGATCAGGTCGCGAGGGCCGGTGGTCCACGTGGAGGGGCCAAGGGATAGTCCATTGAGCATCCAAGTGGTAAACGCACCACGGGAAGACGAGGAGGAGAAGAGCAAGGAGAAGCGGAAAAGCGTCGGCAACGGAAACGGGGGCCGAAGCAAGAGGCTCAGTCATCAAAACGATTTAGATTACAGGGGTACGTACGTCTGCAAGACGAAAAGACATTTCTCCCTCGTTCTCTCATTGTTATTCACTATCATTGTTATTCGCAGGTAAAGTCAGTAGAGCAGGTCTCTTCAGTTCGACGTTGTCCTCGCGATACGACGCGCATACTACGGACTCGACTTGGGTCTGCGTATTTTGCAAGCAAGGTCCCCATTCGGTTGTAGCTGGAGATCCGTCCAGGCCGCATCCGAATTTGGCCGGACCGCATATCGCGACTGGAACGTACACGGTACGTGTACATTCTTCTTTTCGAATGGCTTATTGCGTCCCAGTACTTGGGACATTTAAACCCGAAACACTATTTTATTATCTGATTCTCTCGTATCACATCGAGCATGATTGCAATTTTCACATTATACTCCATAATGATAAAACAAAGTAAGATTTAAAAATGTTATTTGACGCTAAATACCGTTAGAAGCGAGGAGTCGCGCAAGAACGGAGCGAATAATGTGGTAAATGTCTGCGACAGGTTCCAGCTGGCGTGTTAAGCGACTTATTTGGCCCATATTTGATCGGCAAGGAGCGATTGGAGGACGGCATTTTATCGGCCGACGAACAGGAAATTATGACGGAACAGAAGAAAGGCGGTAAGAACAAGAGGAGCTTGAGGTACGCGGGTCTGGCCGACCAGTTCTCCGCGAAGATGGGCAAGAAGAAGCGGAATTCCGTTGAAAGTAACACTAACACCATTTTTACGGGTATGACTCTGCATCCCGGCGGGGAGGAACAACGGTGGGAGGTGTGGCTTCACGAGCAGTGCGCGGTATGGGCGGCCGGGGTATACATGGCGGGTAAGTAAACGTCAGAATGATTAAGACTGACGAGAAAGCGGCACGTGGATGTAATTATACTTGTACAACTCGCAAGAGCTCGTAATACGCGTAACAAGAAAATTGGGATTGTGCTTGGCAGGTGGCAGGGTGACAGGATTGCAGGAAGCTGTGTGGGACGCCGCTAAATCAGTATGCGACTCCTGCGGCTTGACAGGCGCGAATATCGGTTGCGTGAGGCGTGGCTGTAAAGCTGTCTCGCATTATCCGTGCGCGCTGACGAAAGGCTGGCACCTCGACACAAATCAGTACATACCTAAGTGTAATCTGCATCGAGTTACGTGAAACGCCGGTGAGTCTATGAGCATAGGCTAATATGGAAGTAGGTCGTATTCACATTATATCACACTGAGATTCGGCTTTAATTAGATGCACCGAATAATGGGCAATAATGTAAGAGACTTAAGTATATAAATCCGTTTATGACTGAAGATAGCCTTACTAGTTAGTAAGGTATGTTCTAGTTAATAAAGGAGCAAAACATCCTCATGCGACAGAATTGGTTTGTGTGTAACGTAACAAAGTTACATCGGGACGTAATTAACGGGTGGGAAAGAATTAATCGGCGTAAAATAGATGATATTTAAAATACTAAAGTATATTGACATATTGTTGATTAAATATTTTATTTTTTCTGTTCGAAATTCGAGATAAATCGACTTTTTATTTGACGTTGAATTGGAATTGTCTAATCATGCAGTGATGTTTTGAGCTTGTACTCCTTGTATTACTTGACGCATAAATGTATCTGCAGCATTAAAGTATAAATGCAAATACAATTGTACTAATTTCCGGACATCAAGTTTAGAATCAATATGCTCGAGAAAAATATCTTCCAATGTACAAGATGTTTAAACATTATGAAAAGGAACAAAGATGACCGAGGAAATAGGTATTTTTCTTCGTGATTAAACTTAATTTGATTTTTTTGGCCTGTGTGGCCTTGAATGGTGGCCTTTTCGACTTAATATATAAACCAGATATAAAAGCAAGATTTTTAATTTCGAATTTATAGAATAAACGGATCGCTATCGAGGAACAATGATAATCAAAAATAAAGACGTTTGCTTTTTTACTCACGTTTATGAAGATCTAAAACTATCGCAGATTTTCTTAACAACATCATGTACGCAGGAATACACGAATAGGGCATATTGTATTTAATATTATCGACAACTGTAAAATTGTGACAGTAAAAATCAGACACGTATAAATATAGTAAGACGAAGTAAGTCAATAATGTAAGCGAAAATTGAATATTCTCTTTTCTTTTTCGCAAAGGTTCAGCATAAACATGTAAGGCAAGTGTTCTCTGATAAATGTAAAATCAACTGTTTGTAAATAACAAGAATAAAGGGACTATTGTATTATTGAAACATCATAATTACACTTTGCAGTTTTTAGAAAACTTTGCATGTATTATTTGTGAATAAAAATAATGCATACATATGTTTCATGACAAAGTAGCCTTATAATTGATGGGTTCTATTTTCTTTTGTTTATATCGCTACGTGATTCATTAGCTCATATGTATAGCTTAGCACATATGATGATCGTCCATATAAAGTCTACCTTTTGTTACATTTTGATATTGATATTCCTTTTGTAGCTGCTTTATCGTGCAAATTTTTATGTAATTGTGCATGTTACAACGGGTTGACAATTTCTTGAAGAGAAATATTTTTGTACTCGCATTGAGCGAGATAATTAAGATGAGAACACTTGTGAGACTTTAGTAGCGCTGTATGTGTAATATAAATGTAACAAAGAACACATCTCATTGCATTCAGCGATACGTTTTGTATCGCGTCACATTCACCGTTATACTTTATCATCTTTAATACATCTGTACGGTCGCGAAACCAGTGATTCAGATTCAATGTCCCAAACATGATTCATTGCTAGCTTAAATTAATAACTCTGCATCAGTGCGGAATTTGTAATAATTATATGTATGTATATTTTATATTAATTTTCTTTGTCATATTGATACGAAAATTTATTGTCGTCATCTTTGCTGTCATTGTTGTCGTCATCATCGTTCTCATTGTATTCTACAAGTGTAAGAGAGGCAGGTTTTCGCTACACAAATGTAAGAATATTAACAATTCTCTTACATCAGGGAGAACTAGCAAAGATCAAGAAAATTGTATAAAAATAATATTATATAGAAAGGTACGATGTATATATATGTAATATTCATTTGTGTAGAAAAAGGTATATATACATATATCATATATGTGTAATATGTGTATATATATAATACATACATCTCTATGTGTATATATGTGTGTGTGAAAGATGCACATCTCTAACACTTATATATATTTATACACTTATGTATGATTATATATATATGTGTATGCATATATACATATATAAATATACGCCACACAAATTAAGTACATATTGAAAATAGCCGTCACGTCTCCCACACAGCACAGAGTACGATAAAAATTAGAAATATAATCATTTTTAAATAGTAACTATATATTCAGAGACGAAGAGAAAATTATTAAGCGTAAAAAAAAACAGATTCTTTGTACATACATAGTGCGTAGCAACAAATGTAAAAAAGAACGACTATCTCTGAGAACATTTTATTTAGAAGCTTAATGTTTTAAAGGAATAGTAATAAAAAGAAATGACACGTTCACACTTCAGAAAAACAGTACATAAAGCCTAATTTTCTTTTTTTTTGTGAGACTCTTTTGAGACGGTTTCGACACTCCTCGGCATTAAGGGTGGTCTTTGTATAAAACAGACGGATGCAGCCAAAAAATACCGCTTAGATGTAATAAGAGAGATATTGAATTGTAAACGAAACGCTTATAATCTACAATTGTGTATGAAAGGGAAACAAAATTTTATCGTAGAAGGAGTAACTGTAATATTAATCATTACTTGTGATACAAAGGAAGGAAGGAAGGAAGGAGACAAATTCCGGAGTGAAAACGACGAGCAAGAATATATTTTCAGCTCGTTTCTTCGTCGTCGAGCGCGCACGGCCCTGCGTACACGGAGGTGGTTCGCGGCGTGCGTCCCTCTCGTGTACAGTAGAACTTTTGTAGCATGTCAGTAATGTAGCGTTGTGTACATTGTCACTTAGTCTTGTGGATAGGTAAAGTCTAAGGGCAGTTACTGCGTCACCGAGTTTGTAGAAAGCGAAAAAAGTCCTTTAGGGACCTCTCCGTCTGGGGGTCCCTCGCTCCGTGCGCAGAGCCGTGCGCGCCGAGACACGCGCTGCGGGACAACAAGCGTCTTTGTCGCGTTTATTATTATTATTATCTTGACGATTTGTATAAATGAGACGTACTTGCGGCTTGTAAATTGCACGTTACGAGTGAGAGGCGTAGGCGTGAGGCGTCAAGACGAGAGTAGTCGAGCGCAGAGAGAAACCTGAATATCACGATGCCTAAGTAATTTGTATAAAAAGGAACGAGGGAAGGATGAATCTGTAAAGTAAAAAGAAAATACACGAGAACGTGTCGCGCGCCGTGTGTGGGCATGTGGGGAGAATAATCGCGGCAGCGACAGTCACTATGTGAATTGGCAGCAGCAACGGAAGCATCATCGTTATCGTTAGGACGAGAACGAGAGGATTAGGTATCTCTTTATTCCTGATCTTCGCGCGTATACTTTAAGTCTAATTTCGTTTTTTTTTCCTTTAGAGTTTACTTTTTCCTCTTTCTCCCGGCTTTTCCTCCGCTCCACCTGTCTCTCACTTTCTCTCCGTTCTACTCTCTGGCTTTCGTCTGTCCTGTCGTATTCCTCTTCTTTCTCGAATCGAATAGATGTACCCAATCTTTTTTTGTGACCTGGTTTAATGTAATAATTATTAAGAGAGATATTGGTTAAACTCTATTTAATAATACGGAAATGGTAGAGAAATCGGCGAATTGTATTTGAAGATCAACACAATAATACGATTAAGAGAGAAAAATATACATCTTTGTGTAATATAAATATAATAAATAATAAAAACACGATATGTGCGCGTGCTGTATGTGTGCGTGTGCCATAAGCTACTGCGGGCTAAAATTACCTAATTATGATTATACATATCTCAACCGCTGCCGTTGTAATAACGACAGGATTTTTCATGACTTCGCGTGGGACAGTGATATTTATCAAAATACGAGCCATTTCTGCGGGTTTCGTAGTTCGCGCGCATCTTTGAAAAAAATCTGCCGTGCATCTAGCGCCCTCTCGTTAACTGTCTTCCGGTTTAGATATTTCCGGATCGAACGCGACGCACTCTGTGTCTCCAGAGAGAAACCTGAGAGCGGCCACGCCGGCATTTTACTTGAGACTGTTTTGCGCGCCTTTACGCCCATTTTTACTTTTGGAACTAGTTTGCTATGCATTTTCTAACACTGCCGATAAAGTCAACACTTTATGCGTGTCCGTGCTACGCATATTTTTCAGGATTATGCTGTGAAATTTAAAATTACATTAACATAAATTATCTGCATGATATTTACGTCAACTTTTTTCAGGTAGACAATGTAAATTTTATAAATTGTATGCCAGAATGCACAGCACAGACATGCATCAGAAAATGCGTAATGAAACAGTTCCAAAAGTAAAAATTGGCGTAAAAGCGCGCAAAACAGTCCCGGAAGAGGTAGGGAACACGCAGTCTATTCTTACTATGTCTTGACTAATCACAGTCGCGTATTCTACTCATACTTGACCGTGATTGGTCAATTTCTTAAAGCTTAGGGCTTGAATTATCTATTGTAGACTGGCACTTAAGGCTGGTTTATGCAAGGCCGTGACTATTAACTTACGCCGGAATCGATAAAAATTGTTCAATCACCATTAAAAGTGAAGAAAATAGTTGACTGTAATCGGTGAATTTTTACTGATTCCGAAGTTAACGGTTACGTCCTTTCATAAACCAGCCTTTACGGATCGTTCTCTGCCATCAGCCTCGCTGGCCTCGCTTGCGCGCGTAGCGCTTCGGCCTACCTGATTGTCAGCTGCGAGAGGTCGCCACGGCCGTCTCCGCCGAAGCGACTGTAACGAGGCACGCGAGCGTCGCCGCGGCCAGTCGCGGCGCTCCGCTGCAATTTGCTGCAGTTTGTCATCGAACGTCGCGCCGTGTGGACGTGCCGTCGCGCGCCGTCGCGAATGTAACAGAGCGGACCGATTATGAGCTCGCGCGGTGTCGCGCCGTGATCTCTCGCCGCCGCAGCCGGGGAATTATGTCGACTCGGAGAAATGGGTAATTTGGCGACGCTACTAGTGAAGTTCGGTGCCGCGTTCCTCCTCGCCTGTCACGCGGATTACGGCCTGGCCCAGGACAACGCGACTGGTAAGAGAAGACCGTGAGACCGCATCATTCCGCGTTTTCATGCCTCGCGTGACAATGCCCCGCGTCGGCGGGCACGCACGTGGAGCACCCGGCCGCGCTGCGTCTATGTACATACGCACAGCCGGACGTTTCGGTTTGTTAATTATGCAGGGACGGTTGATTATGCTAACGATACAAATCGGAACCTCGCACGGGGAGAAAACGAGTCGAGACAGAGGTCCCTTCCGAAAACGTGAATTTCAAACTGTTACCTCGCGTTAACGGCAGTCCAAGTGTAAATTAAAAGTTACGTTCTAGCAAAAAAGAAAAGTGCGCGAGGTAATTTTGAAACCGTCAAACAGGATTGTTCGTAAAGTATCGAGAAATTCCCATATTTTCTCAGGTAGAATCTTTTCGCACTTAAATGGTATTTTTATGTTTAAATACAATGTTTTCTTATGCTCCGACATGCGTACGTTGATGTGAATTCATCGAGAGAAAATAGAAAATCATTAATTCCCTGGCTTCTTAAATGCGAGTGTCTTGGAAACACAGCGCGACGGGATTTTGTCCCACATTCTCGACTTGCTTTCTCACGTGGGATTATCTGCGCCTCATTACGCCATCAATAACAGATCATGTTGCATACATAACATGCAAAATGAAAAATAAACACAAGTGCACACGAAAAATATTATTAGTAAGATAGCCAACCGTCCCGAATCTTGAACATACATTGGGGTTCCTTTGTTAAAAGATTTGCCTTTAATCGCATGATAAATAATGTGGTGCCATCACGACGAATGCTCGGCTTACTTTTCATCGGGCGCGAGAGACATTTCTTGCGGAAGCATATTTTTATTGTTACTTTGAATTTTGTTCAATTGTATATTTCGTAAGCTCAAGTGCCATTGAAAAAGCCCGATTTCTTTGGTTCCAATTCGAGGGGAAAACCGCCGAGGGCATTGTGGTGTTCAGATTTGCGGCGTTACTGGGCATTACTAGGCATTTTTTAGCATTTTTTGGGCATTAGGTCTTGCTGGGGCATTATAAAGATAAGATTAAATAAGATAAAACAAAATAAATTTGATAAAATAAGATAATAAGATAAAGTAATGCCCACTGGGCACATTAGTAAGCATCGGTGTACAAGATTTTGGTCAGCGGTTTCCCCCTCGTTCCAATTTTTTAAGATCGATCTCCCGAAAGCACGATGGACGTTCAGTTTACTTGTTATTGGTCGCGAGAAATATCTCTCGCAAAAGCCTATTTTATTCGTTACATTTGCTTTTAATTTCGTTCAATTGTATTTCGCCAATTTTTTAAGATCGATCTCCCGAAATTTGGCGACCAAGAGTCCATGCAGCACGCATGTCTAAAAGACATCTTTAAGACGTCTATTAAGTCGTCTTTCAGATAGGTGTGTCTAAAAGACGACTTAAAGGTGTCTTAAAGATGTCTTTTAGACATGCGTGCTGTATGGGAGTTCAGTCACCCTAATTATTAGGCACAGAAGTGCCGATACGAGCGTATCTCGGCACATTTTCTACTTACTGGGTCAGGAAAACGATCATAACTCACTTAACACTTTACGTTTTCGTTGCTCGTAAGCGGTTACGAAGCGATTACGTGCGCACGCTCGGTGCGAAACGCGTTTGAACACGCGCGCGCGCCGAAACGTATAACATTATTTTGTAACAATGCTGCAACACAAAGAAAAATCACCGTTCGCCGCGCGGCCTGAAAATTAGGCAACGATTCAACCGTGACCATGAGGCGTGATTCTTTTCACTGCGCCGAGTAAAGTGTTCGTTGCATCTCTATCGCGTGTGCAGTCCTATCAAAATACACCGGCGAACGTGCGTTTCGCTCCGGAGCTGCGAGCGATAGTCAAGGTAGCCGCGATACGAACATCAGTTAATTACATTCATTAAACATTATTAACTTTGCTCGTTTTTCGTATGTTCGGTGCCTGGTATGCCGGACCGTTTAAAATTTTGCATGCTCGATACGTTTCTTTGAAAAATCGCACGGTATTCGTTGCAGAGCGGGGTACGATCCGTTTCGGAGCGAGGTATCTCGAGCGTTGTATCCGAGGGGTTCATTAAAATTGCACGCATGGAGATTAAATTACTATGCTTCATCAACAAACGTGGACGCTATAATTTCAGATTCACGGCGCGCATCTCGAGTTTTAGAAGTGCTCGATCTCATTAACTTGACGAGCCTATTATACGTTAGAATTGCAGTACGTGGAATATTAAAACGATATGTTATATCAGTTGAGTTGATTACAAAACCTACATTGTGTCAGTCGAAAAGTTTTCCCTCCAAGTTTTCTTTGATGTCAGCACCGTAATTTGATTTTTAGCAGTTGATTCTTCCACGAAGTAATGTTCCTTTGAAAGGAAATAAATAATTGTCCCGTGTTGTAGCTAATGTTATTACCGTAAATAGGGAAAATAAGTTAACATAATGTATCACTATCTAGCGACGGATCTCTGTGAAACTCTGACCGAGGGGTAAACCGCTGAAGTCATTGTGGCGTACAGATTTGCGGCATTATTGGGCATTAGGCCCCTTGCCGGGGCATTGTAAACATAAAATAAGATAAATAGCATAAAATAAGATAATAAGATATAATAATGTCCACTGGGCATTAGTAGGCATTGGTGCATACGTGATTTTGGTCAGCGATTTATCTCGACTCTGACAATGAGTGTTACACCGTTTACCATTAATAGAACTTAGCAAGTTGGTTCATAAGATTAAAAAATCTCGTTTCTGAAGAAAAAAAAACACTGTGACTTAACGCAATTTACCTCTAAACTGCTCAACTTGTAAAGTTGGATTTTTTAGGTGCCAACTTTACAGCTGACGTTTTCTCCGAAATATAGGCGATTTTTATCGAACAGTTTTAATATTCTTGAGTCGAATTAACCAACAGTAATTAGTTAAATTAAATCGTTCCAGCCGTAACATTATGAATGCAATTCTAAAACGGCAGAGAAACTATTCGAGTGAGAGCAACTTTTGACTCTCCCGTTCGGTAAATTGCTTAAATTTCCGCAGTAGGCACCGAAATTTCTTTCGCGCGTTTTCGCTCCTGACATTAAGCGTAAGTAATATTGTATTCAACGCGACAGCTCCAGCCTCTCTTAAGAGTTTAAATTGCTCTACGGCTTAATTACGCGTGCCTTGAGTTAAGAGACCTCGCCGTAATAACTGTCGGGAGTCTAGCTGCATCGTTTGTGAATCCTTGCCAGCTTCGTAGCGTGTACAAAACGCGAGCGCGATAGGAGGAACGCGTAATCATCTCCAGACCTATTAATTCCATTCTGAGTTTCACGTGACTTCTTGAATTACGGCTCGTCCGTTTGACGCTTTAGATCTCACGAGAGCAGTTAATCGGGAAAAATATATTAAGCTGTTTTTAGAACTTTACATGTAAAGTTCGCGCGTCCCTCGACTGCCTTGTTTTATTAACCAAAACTGTACGTTTAGCCTGTTGAAAACTATGTAACTATTTAAAATA
The DNA here is from genome assembly GCF_000949405.1 of Vollenhovia emeryi. Classification (NCBI taxonomy): domain Eukaryota; kingdom Metazoa; phylum Arthropoda; class Insecta; order Hymenoptera; family Formicidae; genus Vollenhovia; species Vollenhovia emeryi. The sequence goes on along the minus strand of NW_011967216.1, from coordinate 499,161 downwards.
AACAGTGCGAACGAGAGCGTTAATCGGGAAAAACATATAAAGTTTTTTAGCAGTCAAAATTACATGTTTATCCTGTTCAGAACTACAGACCTACCTGTTTGAAACAAAGACAGTGCAAACGAAAGCGCTGCAATTAATCGGGGGAAAAAAATATATGAAGCTTTTGAGAACTTTACATAAACGCGTAACGTTTGCACATTCCTCGAAGTTCTTGCTTTAGCAGTCAAAAGTACATATGTTCATCCTGTTCAGAACTACAGAACTGTCTGAAATAAAGACAGGGTGCTCTCGATAATTAATAAAGTTTCCGCAAAGCGATACGCCAGGCCTCGCGTACATCATCGCCTTTGGCGACTTCTAAGAGGGCGAGTCGAAGCTGGGGTGGGCGAGTTCGCGTACGATTTTAGCAACATCCTCGCGTCCTCGCGAGAGGGGAGGTGTCTTTTCGCGGGGGGACGCCCGTTTATTTCTGCCTTTGTGCAACGCGGTGGCGTTCTCGCGCGTGACGGACGCCGCGTTCCTTCCTGAAGGCGAGCGCACGAAGCGCGCGGTGGCTCGCCATCAGGCCGGTGGCCGGCGTAGCCGTCTCAACCGCTAATTGTTGCACAATGCTCTCTCGCGAGTTCACAGGTGCATTGCACCAGAAATCCTCTCCCGGTACTCGCTTTGCTCGCCTCTCCCGGTACTCGCGCCGCTCAATGGCGTAGAGAGTGCCATTATACGCTGGAAATGGATTGCGAGAGCGTCGTAGCTATCCTAGGAACGTGACGGATAAGAGATCTTGCCTCTCGAGAGATCTCTTAATCTGTAATCCGTAAATGCGCGAGCTCTCCTCGTTATTTCCTTTGCACTCGAGATTTTTCGAAAACCGTGGTAAACAATGCGGTGAAATAACGAGAAAGCCGTCTCTCATTCATCGAAATGCAGCTTTATGCTTGAGCAAAAGATAAAAAGAATCGACGATGCAATTGCAGCTGTACAATTATACAATATTCTTATTCGAGTAATCGTGCAGGATACAACGCACCTTGTGCAACGTACTTATGCGTATTAGAAACTCGAGACTTCTTTTTGTCTTCGAAGCCCCCCCTGATTACGCCCGATGCGATTTTCTACATCGATTTACCGACGAAATCTCGCTGCGATCAGAAACACTATATTTCTCGCCGTTTTGAAGATCGCGGAACGATAATTGCGTCTAGCTTGCTTGGCGGGAGGGTATGAAAAGTTCGCTTTCTTATTTACGCCACTGGTGCCGCGATTAGGTCGATGTGTCTGTCTCGTTGGTGGAAGTGAAAGGACGAGAACCGTTTTCGCGTTTGCCCGACCGTGCTCTTATATGTGCCGCGAGCACATGCCGCGACTTGGAAAACTCAGCCGTAATCACGGCCCTGACCGGTACGAACCAGGCCGCGTCGCAAATCTGTATGAACCCTTCAGCCGTCGCGCTATTTTTCATAACGCGAGTCGACGTGTGGAGTCTTGAGAAGCTCCGAAAGAATCATCTTGTCTCATATTCTCATCTACATGAACCCGAAAATCTAGTTAAACACTTGAAAGATACATTTGAGCTCTTTCATCTATTACGTCGGGGCGATTTGCACGATCGACCCTCCCAAAGTTCATTCGAACATTCAGCCTGGATGCCCGGCTGAATGGATTCAACCCTTTCATGCACTTCGGGGGCCGAATTGAATCTACAACGCTTTGCGTATAATCTTCTTATCGCAGACGCAGGAGGTACTCATTAAAAACTTTATCTTTATTCTACGATCGTCGGATTATATCATAAACCATGATATAACGCGTATATGAAAATTGCTGGATATCTACGATATAATTTATTTACCATATTGATCGCGAACTGTGTGTCTCAAGTGCAATTTATATCACATCGTTAGACAGGGAGGATCTCTTTCGTATTTACTCCTTTAATCCTTTAACCGCGTAACGTCACATCGACGCATATAAATTTTCCTGATCGTAATTTTCGCTTCTTTTTCTTTTGCTAAGACTTTAATAATTATTCCGTGTCGCATGAAAAATATAGAATTGCGCACACGATATGAATTTCGTCAAAGATCAGTCTAGTATCAATTGAAACGAACTCTCGTTAAAATCATGGTGCAGGCTATATTATCAAGCTATTTTCCACCGGTGAAAGTTTAACGATCGCCATCGTTCAGGAGGAAAATAAACGTTCCAGTCAAGTCCCGATTAAATTCCCAAAAAGGCATAAACGTGAAAAAGTGGAAAAGTCTGGAATTGCCGAGTATCTAATATCGGATCGTACCTTCTGTAATAGACTTTGATGTATTTCTTTCAATTTCCAGCATTAGTAAGCACACCCATTTTACGGAATACAGTCTCTTCTAACAGTAAGACGAGAGATTCGTCTTCGTGTTTACATTAAATCGTAGGTTTCTGGCCAACGATTTGAAGGCAAGATTTGTAGCAGGACTCGAAATATAATTTTAACAGATATAACTTAAAGCCGTCCGCAGGCGTTTGTGGCGAGGGATGGAATGCTGGCCGTTTTGTATCAATGACGGTGAATAGCAGATCGTTTGAGACCAGCTTTAATCGTGCGACAGTTCGCCGCAGAATACGCTCTCCTCCAGGCTTCCGGTTCATTGTTACGATACCGTTTCTACTGACGCGAACGCAATTTCGCAATCCTCGACCTCTTCCTTCCTCTTCGTGGCCGCGCGCGCAACTCGCGGATACGCTTTTCTGCATATTACATCGCTCTATACCGCGCTCATTTCCCCGACGCGAAATTGCTCTCTCCTTCCCCGTCTCTCTGTCTCTCTCGTTCTTTCCCGTGCCGTGTCGACTGGGGCACCATGTCCGGGATCCGCGCGCGACACGCGTCACTGACGTGACGTCGCCGTCCCCGCGATGATGAGCGGCAGCATCCTGTGGGCTCAATGCGGATCGACGACGGCCACGCCGGTTAGCCGGCCATTATCGCGCAGATGAGAAGATTGGCCCGGAGTTTTCGTAATTAGCGCCGATCGCACGTACCATCGCCGCTCTACCGGTTATTGTTTCGCATACGGGCGGAGCGAGTTACGTTCCCGTGGCGCGCGATCTGTTAACACTTTCGCGAGCGCCGCCGATGAAAGGCGACGTACGCGAAACGCTCATTCATCCTTGAAAGGAAGAGAACAATCCCGCGTGTTTCACGGCTCGGATAATTGCCCGTGTGATTTTGGCGGCCCACCCCGACCCGCCGCCCCTGAGAACGATCTTCCTTGATTCGGATTCTTACCTAACTTTCAGAATGGATCACGTAATGTTGCTCGTGTGATTACGAAAGTGTGTCGAATCGCGTATCCCTTATTGAGACAGTTAAACCGTAGTATAACTAGTAGGTCCACTCTCTGTCGGCCCCTTTGCTCTCTGCGGCCCCGATCACGTGGTATTCCGCCAGCACGCACTCTGACAGGAACCAGCGATGTGTATGCGTATACGCACTCATCAAAGCCACACTACCACGCATACAATTTTTCTCTCATTGGTCTGCCCGGAACAATGTCGGGTGCGCAGAAGGGATCGACGCAAAACGGAACAAGTGTCGGAGTGGACCTGCTAGTTATATTATACTATGCTAGTTAAACTTGTCTGTACCGCGCCGTTGGCTCTGTTATTCAGCAGGATCGTAATTTATACATTTTTGATCAAGTCATCTCGCCTCGGGATAACGGTAAACGCGACGACTTATCAAACTCATCGAAGCGGAATGCTTATCAGTGGCACAATATTTCCGGGAGAGTCACCAGGCCGCATGTTGAGTCACCAGACGTGCGTCTGGCTTAATTATGATAGTGTGGTCAATACGTAACTTTGAAGATTAGATGCATCGAGGGTGCAACAGCAAAAATGATCTTTCATGTGTATCTAACTGCTTAGTACCATGCGTGAAACAGTTTTGTCCGATATAAAATAATTTGACATATAACAAAGTAACAAATAAATACATTTTTATAACTTAATGAATATATTGTCTAATAAATAGCACTAATGGATGCACTAAAAAAATTTGAACGTGTAAATATATATATATATGTTTAACAATTAAAAATGTAGGTTAGTTACTTTTGACGAGGACAATTTATCAGTAGCTAATTAACATTTTT
>NW_011967216.1:461428-493625 GCF_000949405.1 Vollenhovia emeryi | reverse complement strand
AACTTTCATCGTGCCGTGCTCCACTTGCGTTGTTTTGATGTTTAGATTATTACGTTCTCACACCATCGTTATTTAGTGGTTTTAATTAGCAGACAGTTATTCATTTCTGGGTCACCTACAAATGCCAATCATTAGTGTTTGTTTTAGCCTGATCGAGAATTAACGATGTGTCGCTATATAACACATAATAATAAACACGTTATATTTGATCAGTAAGCAATTATACGTAGAATTAATATTTCATATCTTCAAATAAGATATTTATTCAAACGGAACCAGTCTCGCAATTTATATAAATTCAACTAATAATGAGAGAATTATTGGTTAGAATAACTTTTGTTAATTATTTTTACATATACGTGTACATATTTGTACAAATACACGGAGAGAATTTGCTCTTAAAATTTACCCGGAAAATCAATGTAATCGCGGCACAACACGGCATTTCCAAGAATTTTATGAGTTTTTTTGAAATTTTACTATACATTTTACTAGTAGAATGTATATGGTAAAATTTCAAGAAACTCCCATAAAATTGTTCGAAATGCCGCGCTGTCCCATGATTTTCAGAGTAAATTTCAAAAGAAAATTCTCCCCGCGAACTAGACTACTTCAACGTAAAAACGTGAACGTAAAGGCAATCAGCATAACAATTAGCATATCGTTACACTGTAATTTCTAGATCCACATAATCCTTTCGCGGTAGAATAGTTTTTTTTCTTCGACATTCCTTATATATCGTTGCTTGCAATTGGACTTATACAATTGCTCTTCGCCGTCGATTCTCTTCATTTACGAGCCACGAGGTGAAGCAGGAATCCTCTGCACAAGTGTCGGCCGTGGCTGGAAAGGTTAACGGAGCGTTCGCTCGTGAGATCTTATCTCGAGCCTTACTCGATCTCCGAGCGAGCCGTAGGTAAGCGGGAATCCAGACTTTTTTGACCGGTATATACCGGTCCCCGGGTGACCGTGGATGTGCTGCGGATTAGAGGTGGGGTATATGATAGTCTCTTCGCTCCTGTCTCTCTGTCTCTTTCTCCTTCCGGAGGAGAGAGAGAGAGAGAGAGAGGGGCTCCCATTTGATTTTCTAAAGTACCGTTTTCTTCTACGAATCTAGCGCAATCCATCTGTTTCTCCGTGTCAGCGCGCGGAGCCCCTGCTGCGCCGCGTTGCTGACGTTTAAATTCTCTGCTCTGTGTGTCGCGCGATAAAAATTAAATCAGCAAAGTCAACATATCGTGCCGCGCCGACATCCATCTCCTCCCTAACGGATATCATCCTTGCCGTTGCAGAAAGAAACGCGCCGTGTTTCTTGGAGGCGCACCGATCCACGCGCTCCAATCGGCAGCAGAAATATTTTTAAGGCAACGCTCCGCGTATAATGATACACGGCGGTAGTGCAAATAATTGCGCAGAAACGAGACATTTAATTCGAACGCATTTTTTAAGACGGCGACGCCGATTGTTTCTCGATTCACCGCGCAACGCAGACGGCCAATAGAGCGAGGCACGGTGTAACGGTACGCCAAAGTCGCGAGTGCAACGAGCGCGATAATAGCGGACGCCGCTGGCGCGAGGAACTTGTACCCGATGCAATTCTTAACGCGCGCTCCTCGCAACGCACCGCGCGAACCCGTGATTTACTCCGACGTTGCGCGCGTCGTCGTGACATTCGCCGCCGCGTAAGTAGAAGCCGGCCGTGAAACCCGACGCACACGCGACGTTGAAGTTCACCCGGGCGAGCCGGGCGGAACAAAAGTATTGCACTGAATTGTAGTATTACGGAAACGTGCCACGGCGTCTTCCCTCCGTTGGAAAGTCTGGATTAAGACCCAGAGATGCAGAGGCCGCGCATTCATTGATTTAACTTGGAGATTGCTCATCTATTTGGAGATCGACAGAGTTTCCATCTGGCTATTTCGAACGATATCGCACTCTGGCGTTATTAGTTTAGTTATCCCGCTGTTTATTCTGTGCATCTAACATTTTCTGGCTCAGACAGAAAGAGGAAAGTCCCCTAGTGTGAGACAGGTTCCTAATATGAGTTAGCGGAGTTTCTGTTAAATTAATAGGCATCATCCGTTGGTTCGACCATGAATTTATTATCCTTGGAATGAAATATGTTTAGTGGAAAATTGACTGTTAGATCATGCAGTCGTTGCGAAAAAAGATTTGTCATTGAATTTGGACCTTGAAAACGTACTATCTCATAATAAGTAGAACTGGTAGACATGTGTATAATTTTCTTAAAGATAATTGTATCATATACCCTGGCCGAGGTGATATTTTTTCGCAATAAATTTAGAATAGAATATTTAGACACTACCATCCTGTCACGGCTCTGAGTCTTTTAAATTCTTTGAAATTTGTGTTGAACACATACGAGCCTTACTAATTTATTTAATTTATAATTGTATCATTTTCTTAAATACAATTTTCCTGGACGTGTGTGCAATTTCTTTGAAGACAGCTTCCTTTATTGCTCGTGTTTTTAATCTTCGATTTTCTTCCATTTGTTCTTGCATATAACGGGCGAGACTTATTACCATAATATTCTCATCTTGCTATACGCTGGTAGGAATGTTTGCTTGCCCCTCTTCAAATTTCATCAATATTTCTTGCTTTTAAAAGGCAGAACTCCTTCTGGAGCTAAAACCTCTTGAAATCTGGCAAAAAGTACGAAGTAAACTTTCGCGAGACAAAGCGAGGCCTGGCATCTCGGTTTGCTTTTAAACAATTTCCCACTTTTACGGCCAGAATTGTATGCCTATTCTATCCAGAAGTATTTGAAATTAAGTCGGAATTCTCGGTAATTAGCGAGTTTCTGCGAAATGATAGCTACGCCAGTTTCACACACACGCGCGCGCGCGTTTTACATAAGTAAATCCGCTGAACGAGAAGCGGAGATTCATTTGAGGAAACCGCGATTCGTAATCGTTTTACGTCCTGTACTGAAAGTAAAGTGGCTTTTATACATCGCCGGGACCAGACGCGCGCTTTCGACGCAGACGCTATTACACGCACTTAGAAGCGCCGCTCTTCCGACGTTCGCTACGAAGACAGAGAGAAAACGCGCCTTTATCGGCTAAAAACGTGTTCTCTTTACGAGCCAGAAGGCGTGCGCGCGCGCGGAGGGTTTTGCTATCGGCATCCGGTCTGTCCATTTCCGTCCCGGCTCCGGTAACTTGGTGAAACATCTGTATCCTCCTCGTCGTCGCTTTACTCGTCCAGTCGGTCTCTCTTCCCCCCCTCTCTCTCTCTCTTTCTCCCCCTCTTTCTTTCTTCGTTGCCTTTTCTCATTATCTTGCTCACCCGCGATTAAAGGTTTCACCGCAATCTCGTTGCGAGACGCACGAAACAATGCGTTCTTTCACGCTCGTCTAATTTGCCCAACTTATCGGACGTTGAATGAGAGAAGTGCATTAATTATTATATATTAATTTATAGTTATCATATAACGTGCGCCCAATGTCGTCATTTACGTGCTCTGATGCGAGAGATTGCATTGTTGGCGATCCCGCAACTTGTCTCGGAGCACACGCGCAAAATTTGTCGGATTAAAAGACAGAAACGTATTGTTGCGGAAAGTGGCGCGAGCCGTGAGAGATAATGAAAGAAACGTCTCGCGATTGCGCCACTTCCGTCCCGAAGGAGCCGCGAAAGGGTACGCGATGTGTTAAGGCGGTCGGACCGTCTTTCTCATGTCATTCCCATTTCACTTGGAACGAGCGCGAATTCGATCCGTATGCTGCAGGCCTTTAAACGCGCAGGTATATCGCACGCTACGTCGTGACCGCATAGTTTCCCAATCGCGTCTCTACCGTGACATCACTATTACTATCATCGCCGTCGAGGTCTTGCGGTTCTCGTCATTATTCGCCGGTTATCATCGAGACTTTCGCGACATCGGAACCGGCGAGCGAACGGACCTCGCGTAGCGCGGCTTCCCCCGAGCTCTCCCCCGCGTTCTTCCTCTTTTCTATTTAATCTCTCGCGGAAGTCGCGAAATGAAATGTTGACGAAGGAGAATGGACTGATTTCGCTTCCGTTGTGTTTGTTCGGAAAATTTAAGTCGAGCGGAGCTTCTCCTCGGCGCTTACACGTTGATTGTTTAACTCTCAGCCCCGGTCTACATCGAGTTGTTAGTTGGAAGTCAGAACTACCCAAGTCGAAATTTTGGTACTATTTTGACACTGTTAAGGATAACTTACACCTACTTAGCTGATCTATACACCTACATAGATATCTAAATACATTATATTTTTTTACTCCTCTCTTGAATCTTTAATTCTAAAAATTTACTTTAACTCCTACTTAAAAAGACCTTCTTTAATGCTAAATCGGCAAAAGTAGAAATTTCCGACACTATCAGTTTTAAAGTAGGATAGTAAATTTTGTACTCGCAGTTCGACCTCTTTTATTGTCTTGGGTCCTGCTATGTAATAGAATTAAAGGTTCAACATTCAGGCAAAATTTCGACTCGGGTATATGTCGGTCATTTTTCTTCCACCCAGAAAGGAAAAGGATCAACGTATAGTTGCGACTTCTAACGACTGACAGCTCATTGTAGACCGGACCTTAGATTCCTAACTCATGAAAGTAACAATACTTTGCAATTTTATTAATTTTAATGACGATTGCGAGATGTAAGGTACAAAGGCATTTTATTGTCGCGCGCGCTAGAAAATATTAGCAAATTAACAGTTTAAACATTAATTTGAAAAATAGAAAACTCATTTTTCAAGAAAATTATACCAGTGGAATCCGGTATCTACTCCGGTTAGGAATCGAGGGCTTAAATTTGTTACATCTGCTTCTTGGAGTCGCCGATTCAACAATGGTCACCTGCGTTTCCGCGATACGATCGATAGAGCACGAGGGATGCAAGGGTGCGTGCCACGCTTGTCTCGCGTGAGGTCCCTCTCCGGCCTACGAGGGTTTCCTTTCTGGCCGAACATTAACCAACCCCCACGCTGGTCGATACCGCTCCTTCCTTCGCGCGTGTTCCGCTCGGTGGGGACGCGAGCAACGGATACATAAATGGTATTTAATTTCGAAACGAAATATTCATCGGAAGAAAGTGTTGGAACGTTACACGTCAAACGAAGTGCCTTTGTACCAAGGATCTGCCGAATAGTTTCCGGAAAAAGCATAGATGGTAAAGGATATGTAAAAATGAGATTATATACAGGGTGTCCAGGAGGAAAGGTCAATATTCTGGGAGGTGATAGTATCTGAAACATTTTTTTATTTGCCTAATACTTTTTGAGATATTCAAGAGAAAATTTATAACTTTTTCAATGTTTAGCTTATGATATCTCGTTAACTGTTTGTCAGAGGGAAAAGTAGTACAGGACTTTTTTACTTGATTTGGTCTCAGGAATATGCTGTCGCAATAGTGCTCTAATTATTGAAAATTTTTATGTATGTAAATTTGGTAGATGGTACAATACACAAAAATGTTCCATAATTGGAGCACTATTGCAACAGCATATTCCTGAGATCAAATCAGGTAAAAAAGTTCTGTACTACTTTTCCCTCTGACAAATAGTTAACGAGATATCATAAGCTAAACACTGAAAAAGTTATAAATTTTCTCTTGAATATCTCAAAAAGTATTAGGCAAGTAAAAAAATGTTTCAGACAAAACTTACGTACTTTTTAACGTGGAATGCGAATCTGTTATAAAAAGTGGGGGTTCCCATTTTAGATTTTAAAGTTGTCCCCCGCCCCACCCACAGGGATGGGGGTGAGGGGGTCAATTTTGGTATCATTCGATAGCTCTTTCAAAAATAGGAAATACGTATTTTTCCGTTTTCCGATCCACCCACAATTTCTCGGGATATTCAACCGTTCCGGGACTTTTAGACCACCCTGTATATGTCCCATTCCCCACTGTTTCCGAGATAGGGCTATTTGAATGTACAGTTGCAAAATTACTGACAAGAAAGAAATACAATACTACGTATATATTTCTAATATTTATTGTTCAAGTGATACACTTTTTACAGATTATAATAAATTTTCAAAAATTCTTCAACAGCAGCAGTGGCACTACCATCACAGAAACCATAAACATACACCATATCCGCATATTTGACATTTGTGAATATGCGAGGCATTCTGTACATTTCTACAATGTTATCAGCACAACAGTCAACAGACGTATAAGAGTAAATTCCCGCAGACGTTTATGAGGTTGGATGAAAGGTGAAGTGTACAGAAAAGAAGTAAATACACGAGACATTCAAGTAGCTCTATCTCGGAAACGGTGGGGAATGGGACTTATATTCATATGAACATTTTTGCTTAAAATGACCGATACTATCACCTCCCAGAATATTGACCTTTCCACCTGGAACATCCTGTATAAGAATGTAGAAAATTTAAAAAATAAAAGATCCAAAACGTCTTTTCGATTTTATCCCAGATTAAATTTCGTTATGAATTTCGTGATGTTAACGTTTCAGCTATGAATCTACACTGAGAAAAAATGTTGAATCAAGAAATATTTTTTTATTCAACTATATGCGGCGATCACGGGCTGCCAAGCAAATATTTATCAATTCGTAAAAATATTCGTCAATTCATAAAGATATATGTTTCAATAAATCACTGTACGTTTAACTTAAAAACATACATATTTGAACTGAAAAGAAATACTGCCGACTAAGGCCCGGTTTCACCAAACGTCGCCAAACTTTAATCTTAGTTTAATTCATGTTTGTCTCTTTCTAAAATAACAGTTGGAAAATAAGTAAACTAAGATTAAAGTTAAGCGACGTTTGGTGAAACCGGGCCTGAGTGTATTTAGTCATTTATAACTTTCTTTTCTTAGTGATAGCATCCCTACTATTGAAATTAAGTTCGGGCGTGTGGCGCTAATTAAGTGATTCTTCATACACTCCGAATTCACGAGAATCACGTAAATTCTGAAATCGCGAAGAGAATTGGAAATCAATTGCTTTTGACGATAATTGAAACAGGGAGTAAGCAACCTCTCGATATTCTGTTACCTTCACGATAGTCCAATCGTCTTTAAAGTCAAAGAATCACGTTACGCGAGTTTCTTAATTCCTTATGTTTCTACAAATTTTACTGCAACTTGAAAAACTCGTAACGCTTTCGCGAGAATCAGTGTGATGTCCGATAGGTGCAGGTGTAGATACTCAAATATTTACTTGATTATAAACAAAGGGCGCTCGCACTCGGGCATACCTTCGTAACACCTGGCGATGAATTATAACTGTACATTACTGGCGGGGTCCCTTCGCGATAGAGGCATCGACATTAACCAAGTTACGTAATGGCCGATTCTCTACCTTTCTCGGCGAACGACGACGGAACCCGAGGTGCATGTCGTTCTCTCTCCATCTCCGCGCGCTTGTCTCTCGCCGTCTACCATCTCTCGTTGTGTATCGACGGGCCCGCGTCCGGGCCCCGTTCGCTCGCACGCGCACCTCGCGCGGAGGAGTAAATCGCGAAGTACAGTTACTCGTTTGTAGGAGCGCCGTAGAGAGAGGACTCGGGCGATAGATACTCGCGTTAGCTCTTTCAGCATCGCGTCCTTACAGCGGCAGCGCGAAACATTACGGGGAAAGTTTAGTAAATTGTCAAAACCATCAGAATCCTTGGATACATTCGAAAAAAATTCCCGTAAGGATATTACAGCTATTCGAAAATTTATGAGTTTAGGAGACTATAACTCACTTCGAAGTTGTGAATAGAAAAACAAACGGACGGGCGTAACATTTTAATATTAAAAATAATTAAGTATCTAGTTTGTATAAAGTCCACTTTAGTTGGCGCAATTTGTTGATATCATTACTTTTGTAGAAAAGATAGAAGTGTTTTTTTTTTGTAACAAAATATATCCAAATAATTAAATTACGTAATTCTTGATTGGGTGGCGTTGTAACTCGCTTCGAAGTTGTGAGTAAAAAAACAAAACGGATGCATTTCGATAAAGAGAGAGTAATATTTGAGATCACGAGAGATATCGTTCTCGTATAAATTGTTTATTTATGTTACTTTTGTGTTTGCTTTATTGTCCAATATTTAATTTGTCCTACGTATCTCTCTGGATTTGGATTTAAAGTTGGATTTAAAGTACGTGCACGGGATTGTAAAGGGCTTCGTCATATCTTCATTGTTCTTCGAAAGCAAAATGTGGCACGTATGTAAAGTTGCCGACGCTAAAATGTGAAATTCTCGCCAAGGGAAAATCGCTTTTCAGACATCGAGCTGAGAATATAGAATCACGCCACGTGCCATTTTCTTTATCAATCTCTAAGGCTGCCGCGGATCAAGCTGGTGATTACTCCGCAGTGAGCGTACGCCGTGAAATAGTCTGTTTGTATTCAGAAGTGACGGTAAGCCCGTCGTGCTCTCCGCGGCAATTAGCTTCTTTCATCTATTTCAATTTACGCCGACCCACTTCTGACATTTAGCAGAAAACTTGCCGGACAGTCCTTAAGTCGCGCTTCGGAAACGAGTCGGATGCAAATGCAAATCAGCCGGACCGGACCACCCGTTTTTCCCGTTTTCCTGATAACGAACGCGGATTTAATTTGGAGTTATTAAACGCATTTCGACACCGCGCCCGCACGCTTTCCCGGCGTTTAATTGGTCTCGCGTGCATTAGCGTGCAATAACATTTCGCGGTTCGTTGCGACAACTTCGCGAAATGAGAAAGAAAAGGACGAGCAAAAGTGGGGGATGCGAGCGCATATTAAGCGCACGCTCGATTCGATGTGGCAATCGGACGGCATGATACGTACTCTTCGTCGCGGCGTGCGAAAGCGAGGACGTTTCGCAAAGGAGGAAACGTTTAAGAGTTCAAGTATGGCAGTTCAAGTCCGGTACGTTGCATCATCGTTCCAGATTGGCGAATAGCATTTAAAAGGGACGAATCGGATTTCAAAGTTCTTAGAACGAATTGATTTCGATTGAATTTATACAGGATTAATCTTGATCGTCGGACAGTAATCCTATAATCAGTCGCTGTAGATAAGAATATACAAGCCTCCGCGTATAATCTCTTTCACTTGCCAACCGCGTTCAATCACGCGTTGCTAGAAAAGACATTGCTATTCAGTCACGCGCGCCTACGAGATGGATTTAGAATAAAAGAAATTTCCGCTCGACACGAGTGTATTTATCTTTCATCAAAATCGGCGCGATTGAAAATCTCCGCGGATTATATCACGCGGAAAGATTGAAACAGATTCCGCACGCGGATATAGGCGAAGCGTTTATTGATCGTAAAATTTTCAGTCTGTTTAGTACGTACGTGTGCGCTTGGCGATATAAACACGGCAGCATATGGCGTAGGCAATTTTCCATTTAATTGCTCGTTACTAATTACCGGTGAACTAGTGGATTTATTTTCCAACGGAGGCGTGCTCTTAATTGTCGAGTATGGCCATTTTATTGTGTATTCTCAAGAGAAAACTGTTTCAGAATGAGAGTCCAATGAGAGAGTGACAGAATTCCACTCGTTATACTGTGTCGCACCAACGATTCGAAAGAGAAGTGCTTTCGCTTCTCGCTATTTCATTTCGCATTCGGTACCGTGCGTTCAGAAAAATCAAAGAAGAAAAATGGTAACGAAAGATTTCAACTTGAACACACCGAACGAACAGTTCTTCGCTACCGCAGCTAATCATGGTTTGCTAAAAATTTGCTGCCACAACTATGAATTTTCAGACCACGGCAAACGATCTGCTGTCGCACCTAATACAACAGGCACAGTAGCAAAATATTAGCTAATACGAATTCTTCAATGTCGCCAGCGATAATAATTAACAACGTCAGTGTTTTCTTGACTATACCTGGCATTTTTAATAATACAGAAAATTTATTGCGAAAAATATTACCTCAGCCAGGGTTTGAACCTGGATCTCCCTACACTCTAGGCGGGCGTCTCACCAATTCGACCACCGAGGTACATGATAATTTGCCGCAATAACAGTACAAAGATGTTTACGCGTCTATTTCGACTTTTTTGGAAATATTAGCTGTCCATATTTGATAACTGAAATTTAGTCGCCACGTGCAGGTTCTAGCTACGGCAGCTACATCAGTTTGCTTTCCGTGCGGAGATATTGCCTCTTCAATTTTCTTACAACGAGAGACTCTCGGAGAATCGAAGTACCGTTCTATATCGGCGATGTCGAAACGCCGTCTTTTAATTGCGAGGCATAATCGCAAACATCGCGTAGGGTCCTCGAAGCAGGCGTTACGTAAATGAGCCAGAACAACCAGACAGAGTACGAATAATTAGTGTCTCGACGGCTGTGAGTCCGCTCCGAGTGTTCCTCGGGAGAGACGGAAAACCGCGGAATGAAGTTTCGCAAATCCGCCGGGCCCGCTGCGCGTGGCAGGGCGACTGTGCGCTTTCTCGCAACGACGTTCGCCCATCGCGAATTCGCGTGAATATTGGAAAGCTCGCCTTGCTATGCGGGCTAGTCCCGACGCAAGTGACGTCAGACACGCCCAGTGACCAGGCCGGTTTATCAATCGATGGCAGTTCGAACTTCAATTTGACTTTCGTTGATGCGGGCGATCTTTTCTCGTCACAGATCTAGTTTTGTAGGGTAAGGTGGCCGAATTCGGATCAACAATTTGATCCGAGCGAACATTTTAAAGTAATTTACTTCAACGTTGCTCTTTTATATATTTACAACTTTATGCTGTATCGTCGATATCATAAAATGCACCGACGTGTTTTTATGTCGCGACTCATCAAATTGTCGATCCGCATTTGGTATCTGACCCAAATTTGATCACCTTATCCTATACACACGAGAGACAACATCTATTCACTTCAGATCGCGCGTGTTAAAAAAAGATAAAGGCTGCGGCCAAGCTGTCGCGTTTCTCTTCTACTTCGATTTTATTAAAAAAAAACAAGCAAGAAGAATACTTTGAAGCATTTGTAACAGTAACTTGACCGCAGCCAAAAACAATCGATACGTAATGCAGAAACGATCGATCCCCCGGATATAAATGATTCCTCGTGCCGAAGAGAAAGTGCAAAACGCCACCGTCGAGGTATTTCCAGCGCGATCTTTTAATCAGCGTATGAATGGCGGTCTATCGCCGCGAGAATGACAAGTCTGAGCTGAGTCTGCTTATGGCTTAGCAGGGGACTTGGTGAAGCCACCGTGCGATGGCTGTGCGCGATAAACACGTTCGTTCATGGAAAATTAATTTTGCTACGCTTTCACGTCGCACGTAAGCGCTCACGTCGCGATTCCGTGCCGACTTGTGTGATTTGAGCGATGAGCGCATCGTTCGCGTCAGGTCACCTCGCGTAGACCTTACGTCCGTGACGTAAGGCGCGCTTACAGGCCGCGTCACGACCTTCTGCAATTACGCGCGTGATATCGTCGGGTTGTAATCGAATTTGACATTTTCCGACGAGTGAAATTCGAGAGGAAGTTTCGCGTCGCGCGCTCCTAGAACTCATTACCGTGCGCCGCGTGAATTTAACGCCTCTGACACGACAGGAAACGCTCGTATATGCCACGGAAAAAAACATTTAGCTGCTGTAGCTAAAACTTAGTAAAATATGAACAGCGAATATTTTTAGTTGTGATAGCTCAATATTTTGCTACGACAGCAAACCGTAAAAATATTCGCTGTCCATATTTTACTAAGTTTTAGCTACAGGAGCTAAATGTTTTTTTCCGTGTGTGCGTACTCGATACAAGCTTCTCCGAGGCTATCTCGAATATAAATACAAATAAATGATTATGACCGACAAATCGGCGCGCAGTTTGCTGAGTTGGAAAAAGTGTAATTTACACAGTACACGGAGAAACCGATATGATTACAACATGTCTAATTAGGGTTGGCGCAACCCCAATAAATAGTAATATTTGAGACAGCTATATCTGTGGTTGTCATACCCACATTGGTATGATAAGCAGTAGAGACAGCTATTATGCGTTTTGTGCAGCAAACTTAGCGAATGTTGCAACACAAAACAATGTAGACGCCCCTACTATTTATACGGCAACATTTCCGTTATTTTTAACATCAAGAATTATTTGACGCCGGTACATGATTAACAAAACACAGGAAATTTATTGCGAAAAATATTACCTCAGCCAGGGTTTGAAGCCTGGACTTCCCTTACATTCTAGGCGGGCGTCTCACCAATTCGACCACCGAGACATTTTTCGCAATAAATTTTCTGTGTTGAAAACACGTTGCCAGTTATGGTCGATTGTAAGCTTAATTATTTTTACTTGTTTTTGCCTAAGCCGGTCTTTCCGTATATTGTTATTAAACTACCAAGATCCACTCTGTAATTGTCAATCACTGAAAAAAACAATTTTCCTTTTGTAGACTTGCGTTATGACAATTTGCGTTTTTGTTCCTACTCTTTCTCGAGGCGTTGAAGCAACTACTTTGTTGCTGCCTCACCTTTTGCAGTATTCTAATATCACATTTCTCTGTGCTCTTACTTAGCAATAATGAATTGAAATTAAATTAAAATTAAATTAAATCACACATATATGTATATAAAAACGCATAATTTTAAATTTAACATATTCTGTATTAATGTACGACATATATTTCTGTCTGACAAAGAGATACGGCTGTCGGGTAAATTTTTGCGATTGCATTGTCCGCAATCGTACGTAGTCAATCGGCTATATTTAGAAGCGAATTACTAGAAATCGTAGGGCGATAATTACGACGTCGTATTATCTAAACATGGGAAAACGACGGTTCGCGTGTTGTCGCGTCGCACACGTGCAAACGCGGCATGCGTGCGCCGGAGGTTCGAGCATCTGCCGACCATCCGTTCGGTCTGCCAATTGTGGCTTGTTAATTTCACAGCGAGTCGTTGCCTCGCGCTAATTGAGCGCGTTGACGAATTTTAAACGGGACCAAGTGCCAAAAAGGCACGGTGATCCGCCGTATTCGTTTACGCCTGTTATTACAAGCGGAGGTGCGATCTCATTTTTTAAAATCGCGTTAGTAGTACAAACCTTGTACGTCACTTAAATCCTTAATCGTCTTTATGTGTCGTTCAACGGCAACTCTGACGTCGAATTAAGTTAAGTCGTTCCGGAATTTATTTCCTTCTTATTATCTAATTATTTAGTTGAGCGTATCGCGTACATTTAGGTATCTTCCTTAGGAAGTCCTTTGAGAACACTCGGACTTTTGTCCGCCTCGATGCACGTGGTGCATCCTCGCTTGGCCCATTACCGTAAAATTATCGTATGCAGAACGACATCCGCACTCACCTGACGCGTTTAGCGTTTCCCTCGTTTCGCGTTTTACTTTTGCGATAGAGTCGTTGCAATCACGGGCTTATTGGCCTCCCCGGCGGCCTTGCAGCGGTGCTCAGTCGGCGTCCGCGCGAGTCGAAAGTGTGCCGACTATTCGAATATCGAGCAGGAGGTGAATGTACCTAGGGGCAAGTGGACCTGTGCACCAGACGGTCGAAAAACGCGCATACATTCGCGTGTCACCTGTTAAGGTGGGTACACACGGAGCGAACGATGAATGAGTAACGCGAAAATGTTCGAATGCTCGCATTCGCTAGATTTAATCAAGTTTCTGTATTCGTAGTTATCAAAGATTGTAAAAATATCGAACGATACCTACACAGATTATTGCGGATGTAACTTTCACTGTGGATTTTAATAAAATAAAAAAAATGGGGAAAAAAAGACAAAATCTAAATAATCTGTTTAATGGATTTAAGGAGAGGAATGTGTGTGTAAGACAATTTTACAATTTTCATAGAATATCTTGAAATGATTTTGCATTAGCGGTAGACAAATCAGACAATGGAATCTAAAATATTTGAGCAGAATGCAATGTAATTGGATTGTATTTTCGTCAGCCCGTTCCGACTTTTTCACTTTGCTACACACACAAAGAAGATTCACTGTATGTGAGGGGCAAGTTTTAGGTCACGTTTCAAAATCTTCTTCTCTGAGGAGTATTTTACTCGATGGCCATTCTCAAGGAAAAATCTGAATCTAAATGCGCGTTTCTAAACTCATTAAAAAAAAGGGTCGCCACCATAGACATAATATATCTAGACCGAGCATTGAGCAGTGGGGGTGGAGGTTCACGTAGAAAAGGACAAACTCTGCTTTGCGCTACTTCGTTCTCTCTTGTTCACATGCGAATGAGAGAGAACGAAATAGCAGAGTCTGTCCTTTTCTACGTGAACTTCCAACCCCACTGCTCAAATAAAGGCACACGCTTGGTCTAGATATATTATGTCTATGGTCGCAACCATTCTGTCCATCACTGTACACCACAATGGCGAATAAACGAATGTATCGTATTCCCGTCTGCATCGCGCACGAGCTTTCTTTGAAGTACCGCCTTACGAGCGAATCGATCCAAGCGCTAATCGAACGCTGACGAACACTGCATTCGTCACAGCGTACATACATATCTTTCGAATTCTAATAGCGAATGTTGTTCGCTCAATATGTATCCACTTTTAGATACACGTGCGGAGAAAAGCGTATCCTTAGCGTTTAAATATTTCATGGCTCTTTTTAACAATGCAGACTCGGAACAAATCTCCGGGGGATTCATAAAACATTTGCTAAAGCGTTTCAATATTTTACTCGCCGAGACGGTTTACTAAAAACGGTTGGGGATGTTTTATACCGGCGGAAATTGTAGCGGCGCCGCTTGCGTTATGATAAAACGCTAAAATAAAAGTGAGCTATTATTTCTTAGAAAGTAACAACATCAATCGGCGTATGATTTGTAGTTCACATCTGATCTATACGTAGTCGGCCAACTTTTATTGGGGAAAGTTTGATGCCGCACTTTGAAAAGCACTGCGAAAGAAGGCTGCATGACGAGCGACTCTTCGTGTTAGCGCTCGTAAACTATCCTTTTTATTTAAAAGACGGTGAAAAGATGCCGATGGGAAGGACTAAAACGCGCGTCGCGAGTATCACGGGATTATTTTATTAATAGTTCACGTTTCATAGACAAGTGGGTCTGCCCAGTTTCAAGTTTCACTTATATAATGCGCTGTATACTTTCGACGTAAACAAGGAACTAAAGTCGCGCGAGTGTGTTTGTCGGCTAACAATAAGTGTACCGTATTTAATATTTGCGGACGTCCAGGGGAAAATGATGTCGCGTAATATATCTTTCAAATTGAATTACAACAGTTATCCATCTTTGTCACTATGCGTAACTTTGGGTATATAATTGCTAAGAGAGGAAAGAAGCGTCTTCCTCTTGAACGGAAAATTCCTTTTAACCCTCTCTCCGGCATTATTTCCACAAACGCATAATATCGTTAAATATTCTTCAATATTCCATAACATTCGCACGTCAAAAGATCGTCCTGAGGACTCGACGGCTTCTTTTCATTTTCTCCAAGTCTTTCTTTCCTCCGCTGTCGAATACATTACGATTGAGAGTACGTTTTACATTTTCCCATGCATAATTTAATACTTTGCGTCGGAGTAAGCGAATCGGGGAAATTGCCAAAGGGAAAGTCTTAGGGCCAGTTTCACAAACGTCGATTAACCGCTGACCACGGTTCAGTCAACTCCCTATCTTTTTCTACCTTGTTATCTAAGAAGAGACAATCAGTTGACCTGAGGCTAGCAGTTAACCAACGTGAAACTGGCCCTTGATCGGCGTCTGTCGTTGTCGCGAGAGAAGCGATAGCGATCTGGGTTGAGAGCGAGGGGTAAACCGCTGACCAAAATCATGTACACCAATGCCTACTAATGCCCAGTGGGCATTACTTTATCTTATTTATCTTTATAATAAGCCAGATACCTAATGCCTAAACTGATGCCCAAAAGATGCCCAGTAACGCCCAGTAATACGGCAAATCTGCACACCACAATGCCCTTAGCGATTTACCCCTCGGTTGAGAAACTCTGACGTAAATCACTGCTAGTTCGTATCATGATCGTTGCGCCGATGATCAAGCAATAGTGCGCCGATCGTCCGTCGAGGGAGAAAGAGAGATGAAGAGAGGTTTCACCTGACCAGTAATGGTACTTCCTGATAGTCAGGTGGAAGTGCCTCGGTCCGACGCAGGTACGAACCGTCAGCATATCGGTCTCGACCGCTGGAACGTAAATAGCCCCCAACGATCCGCGAAATATATCGCCGGAATTTGTTCGTACGCAATGATATGGCCGTGAGGGTTTTTGTCACGCGGGTACCGCACGCGGAAGCACCGATCCTCGTCGCCTGCATACATCAATCTCGCAGAGCCCGTGACTCTTCCTCTTGCGGCTCGCCAGTTTCCTTTACTCAACCGAAAACTTCGGTCGTCACTCTCCTTTGCATTTGCTCCCCATGTATCTCGGAAATGAACGTGCTACCGTGGCACTTTGTATACTACTCTTCGCGCCACGGGTGACCGCTCGTAAAGGGAATTTTTGAGCGAGGGCGTTTCTACCTGGATTTCCGCGCGTGACATTTCTTTCGTTTAAGCCCGTGTTTGTGAATATTTTTATCTATCTATTTCTGCGATCCTCCCCGGTCGCCCCCGGGAAAACTAGATATACCGGAATAATTCTGGGCCTTTCCCGGGCAACATCGGCTCCAAATCTGGTAAAGCCCGTATCCAGACTACGGATTGAGATTGAGACTAGATAGAAATTTGACCAATTAGAGTAAAAGTTACTAAACTTGAGATTAGTGAACTTTACTGTGATTCGTCAAATTTCAATCTAATCCCAATCTCAATCCGTAGTCTGATACGGGCTTAAGCCTGAAGCACGTATGCATCCAACGCTGGACGTAGGACATTTTGAACCCAATTGTGATTTACATCAAGAATTATTTGACGCCAGTACATGACTAACACTAATTAAACAATAAGACTAACAATAAGCTTTCAATCGACCATAACTGGCAACGTGTTTTTAACACAGAAACTTCATTGCGAAAAATATTACCTCAGTCAGGGTTTGAACCTGGACTTTCCTATTCTCTAGGCGGGCGTCACACCAATTATAATTTTCTTGCTCAATTATTCTAATTTAATTGGCAACAAGACGGACTTTATTCTCGACTGTCTAACGCGGAGTGCGCGTCGACATTTTAATCTGCGAAGAGCCAAAATTGATCGAGGTGTTAATTAAATTCCCCAAATATTTTGCATAACATCCCATCGTGCGCCAATACCTGTTTACGCACGACGACACGCGGCTTTTTGACGGTTGTTAAACACCGTGACGAAAGAAGTTTATGTTGCACGGCGGAGATGCAAGTCTCTTTTTATTTCCCTATCTAGACGGCGATCGGATTTTTTCAGCCTCTTTTTTTTATGCAGGCTGAAGTCCGCGTTCACTGTACGAACGCTTCGAACTGCACTTTGCCTCTAATGCAACTTTTTATCGGAGATTACGGAAGGCATGCGCTTCCGATATTCGATGTAACTTCAATATTGCGCCTCCTCGATCTCCGAGCACGTGATGAGAGGGAAAATGTCTCCCGACAAGCTACGGCAATTTTCAGCAATTTTTAACCAATATACGTCCAATATCATCGGCGATTGCGTAATAGCAAAGTAGATACCTTGGCGTATCACTCGAGTTACTCTCACGCTTATTGGATAATATTGCGCTTTATTATGTAATGAGTTCACGAATGGAAAGTGCAATATGCGGATTGCTTTATCCGGTGTCTATACGTTCGATTGCACGTATTTTCTTTCGCCTTATAGCAATGTAATTTTCGACGGAATAGAATGATTTCCACTTTCAAAACTTGAGATTCAATTCCTTGGGAATCACAGTTTTCACTCGACATATTTATCTATTTATTCTCATTTAAACTAAAAATGTAAAATAAATAACAGGTTTAAACGACAATGCGATCATAATATGAAAGAATCTTTATCGTTATTTTGTGTTCTCGAGTTCGACTCCAATTATCCGGGTCCTGGCTTCGTGAAAGTGGACGTTGTAAAAATATCGTAGAAGCCATTTATACCTTCGAAACATTTGGACTAAGCAAACTTTTCAATAAAAAGTCAAGACCTCATACGCGAATAGAATTGAACTCTCGAAAAATCAATCAGTGAATTGTCACTGAAAACAATGAATAGTCACTGATTTGCACACTGAGAAAAGATTTCATCGGACAAACCAATTAAATAGGGTTTCCGATTAAATTACGTATATATCCGATGAAATTTATCCGATAAAATGCCGTTACCGGCGAAAATAGACTGAAAAACCGATCATATATCTCATCGGATGTATCCGTTTGTTATTATGCAATTGGATTATCCGACATCGGGCATTTTCTCATTTAATTAATTTTTAGAGAGAATCTCAAAGGAGCACGATTTCGCGAAGATCCTGCGGCAATAATGAACAAAGGGTCATTGACACGTGACAGCGCGGTAACGTATTCACGGAAGACTCGAGTCCAAACAGGGTCTTGGAGCACTTAGGGCTTCGTTTCTTCTACGTATCCTATAAAAGAGTCGAAGCTCCGACTCCAGGTCCGATTCCACTTGAACGCACCGCTTACGCCTCGCCCCTCGCAATTGTATACGAAAAAAAAGGAAAATAAAGCTGAAAACTACTCGATCAGGTTCGCACCTACTTCGCGCGACACTTAAAATCCCGTCTCTCCGGCTGTCGCGCGTCGGACGTGCGTGTTACCGCACACGTGCGTGCGTCGCCGACGTGAGTAACTGTACTCTCGCGCGTACACCGGGGCGCGCATACGGGCGGCCCGACACACGAGCCTCGTGTGCGCGCGCCCGAAAAAAAAAGAAAAGAGTTCCACGCCCCGGGACGACCGCGTGAATTTACAATCCTCCGCAATTCGGTGACGACGTTTACGGCGGTCGTTAAGTTCCGCGCGTAAAATCGACGTTCCGCACGCGAGTAGGAAGGCTCGTCTCTCCGCCGTGGCGCGTATGTGGGTTAGTATTATAGAAAATGCGTAGCGAAAAACGAAGCTGGCGACGCGACAGGGGACGGAAGACCCACTTTGGCCGAGCTCCTGGCTTGGCGCGACGCGGAATGACGATGCTGGGCGCCGTATATCTCCGATGTTTCCACGTTAAATTCGATCGCAATTGAAGCCTATCTCCCTCGTTGAGGTTGCGCGACGAGTGATGTAACACTAATCAGTGTTATTTTTTGCATCCACCAAGGATGACGCGCGTTAGAACGTTGTACAGAGAAAAAAAGTGTCAGATCAACTCTTATACAGGGTGTTCCAGGAGGAAAGGTCATTATTCTGGGAGGTGATAGTATCGGTCATTTTAAGCAAAAATGTTTATACGAATATGTGTACCATTCCCCACTGTTTCCGAGATAGAGCACATTTTGTTGACGCCCCCTCGTTCAGACAAACCGTGAACACTGGGAAGCGTTCCACTTTCACGCCAATGTATTGAAAACTTGGAAAACACTTTACGAATCGGAATTTTGCGTGTAGGAAAGCGTCGACGGTATTCTTCAACGGCAGCAGTAGCACTACCAGCACAGAAACCGTTCGACATTTGTGAATGTGCGAGGCATTTTGAACAATTCTACAATGTTATCAGCACAACAGTCAACAGACGTACAAGAGTAAATTTCCGCAGACGTTTATGAGGTTGGATGAAGAGTGAAGTGTACAGAAAAAGAAGTAAATACATGAGACATTCAAGTAGCTCTATCTCAGAAACGGTGGGGAATGGGACTTATATTCATATGAATATTTTTGCTTAAAATGACCGATACTATCACCTCCCAGAATATTGACCTTTCCACCTGGAACACCCTGTACACTCAAATGACGCGTTCATTGTTTTGTGTGTACGCAATAATCTAATATAATCTTAGGGGCATTTAATAATCTTATAGCGAATTCGATTGCCCGCACTTGGATGAAGGGTGAAGTGTACAGAAAAAAAGTGAATACGCGAGACATTCAAGTAGCTCTATCTCGGAAACGGTGGGGAATGAAACATATATTTATGTGAACATTTTTGCATAAAATGACCGATCCTATCACCTCCCAGAATATCGACCTTTCCTCCTGGAACACCCTGTATATCTCAAATGACACGTTCATTGTTTTGTGTGTACGCAAGAATCTAATATAATTTAAGCAGCATTTAATAATCTTGTAGCGAATTCGATTGTTCGCACCAGTGCGCACCAAGTGCACACTAAAGCTTGTTTGTAGTCAGTGCTTGGGGTCAATTCTGTACCTTGCAACACAGTGAAAATGTTAAAAGTGAGCGGCTTTGTCTGTTCACTTTTAGCATTCTCACTCCAGTGTGAGATACAGAATTGACCCCCTTATGTTTAACTTTGTCTTGAATACATGTTCAAAGAGTATTTAGCCAAAACATGATCCGTATAGATGCTATACAGATCATTTCACTGGTGAAAAAATATTTCCAGAGACATTTAAGACGATCCTTAAATATAAGAAGTGACTGTAAACAAGCCTTAGCGTGCACTTAGTGCGCACTAGTGCACACAACCGAACTCGCTATTACGTGCGAACAATATTACAGTCTTATCTAAGTACTGTAATTGTCACTTTAAAAACTACATATAATTAGTTTGACAATACAGTCATTTTAATCATTATAATCTTCGATTTGAAAATATGTTATTTTCTATTCAATATTGTTTCCTTGCCATTCAAGAAAATTATTCTTATTTTTCTCGAGTGAATTATACAAAATCGCTTTATTCGAGTAAGTTTTTCTTCCTTTAACGCAATATAATCCCATTTCAAGATTTTTCACATTGAAATTAGACACATTTTCAAAAGGAGAATGTTCCTTTTTTCTGTGTGTATTGCACGAGGAAGATTCGCGCACGAAACCGATCGCGTTTCTCACGAAACTGGTGCATTTCGAGAAAATATCTCAGCTGCGCGTACATTGGGAAAGGGGATGAATTATTACTGGCAGAAAGTCGGCACACATAGCCACGTGCGCTCCGACGCGACGCAACGTCAAAGATTACCCCAGACGTACGAGTTATTAAGTAGAAACGTCAGCGGTAGACAATGGACGGTCTAGTTAACTACACTAATTAATAACGAAAACGAGTACGTTATACGTATGTAGCCGCTCCAACGTCCGAGCTGCTTCATAAACGGTTGTTCGCGCTGCGTCTCGCCAAGTTAACAAGTCCCGCGCGGAATACAATTCTCGGTACCACAGTCCGCTGACGAGCGAGACGTTTCTTCTTTTCTCTTCCCGCGGCTTTCCCGGGTGGAGAGAGAGAGAAAAAAAGGACGTGGCGGACCACAGACGTTTATATACTACCAGACTGCTACCTTCGAGCTGAAAAGTGAGGCAAGAGTTCCGCCATGTCTCGTTAGATGAATAAAGCAGTATGTCACCGACAGACCGACGCACACATACTACTTTACTTACCTAACGAGACATGGCGGAACTCTTGCCTCACTTCTCAGCTCGAAGGCAGCAGCCTGGTAGTAGAGGAAAGTCCCCTATTATGAGATAGGCTCCTAATATGAGTCAGCGGAGTTTCTGCTAAATTAATAGGCACCATCTGTTGGTTCCATCATGAATGTATTGCCCTTGGAGTTAGTGGAGAATTGATTGTTGGATCGTGTGATCGTTGCGAAAAAAGAAATTGAATTCGGACGCTGAAAACCTATGGTACTATCTCGTATTAGAATCCTATCTCGTGATAGAAGACTTTCCTCTGTATAGACGTCTGTATGTGGCGTACTCGTCCGCGAGAGGATGGAAAATTGCGCCGATTCGACCGCGCAGGCCGCCTCGAAGCGACGACGACTTCTCTCCTCGACCTTTAATTATCTAATTAAAACTCAACTCGTAAACCCACTAACGGCTCCCCGACGCGCAGATGGACATCACGGAAAGTCGCCTGTCGATGGAGACCGATTTGAAAAGTCGCACGGGAATGCGGTGCGATTAATCGCAAATCTGGGATCGAAGCGATCTCTAAACGAACGCGAATCTCCTAGCGATAGAAATCTCGCTGTCGAGACAATCTCGCCGTGTTTATTTATTCGTTTAGGTAAACGTAAATATCCGCTTTTCCCTCGCACCGAACCATTTACCGGCGGACTTTCAAGACCACGCGTCACGCGTGACTTTCCATTAAATAATATTAAATTATCGCCGGTACTTTCCATCGAGATAGCGCGAGATAGAAATCGATCGTCGTGAACGCGAATGATAGCCGTTCAATAACGGGGCGTAATTTCTTCCCGCGATACGATCGTACGGGTCCTCTGAATGGCGGTGCTCTCCTCCTCGACAAATCGTCCGTCCGGCACATTTTCCGGGGAGGACGGACCATCTGTCATCGGCGCGAGAGAAGCGCGTATAGAAAGTCGATGCCCGGAGGGAATCGCGCGTCCCGAGTGTCCAGGAGTGTTCCCCGTCGTCGTGTCGACGACGGAGAATCGTAGGACGTCGACGGTAAAATAAATAGGCGACCCCGTGGGGGATTTTTTTTTTTTTTTTCATAGAGCACACGCCACGTCGGAGAAGGGGACCCCGACCTAGTGTTCTCAACTTGGTGAACGTGCGCGACCGGCCCGGTCGTGTGCCGTTTCGAGGTGCACAGCGGAGCGGGCCGCGCGCGTTTATAGACCCACATAATCGAGAAACCAGCAACCGCATTCCTCATACACGTACTAATGGACCGCCTCACCACGGCCCCCCCCCCCCTCGCGCGCGCGTGTGCGCGCGAGGTCTTTCAATTTTCTCGCTCGCCGTCCATCCGGCTCTCTTGCGTGACCCCGCGTGATGTATACGTGGTCACCGGAGGAAGGGACGCAACTAGGAAGAGAAAGGGAACGAGAGATGCATACGGCCGGGGAGGAGAAGATACGTCAGCGAGATTACGGATGAGCGTCTCGCGATACGCCGCGATGGAGATGTTAAAAAGATGTCATTTAAAAGTATCGAGGGGCCCTAAAGCCTATCACACAATGCCAGGCAACAGGCAACAGGAACAGGGAATAGAATTTTTGACGCGTTGGATTGGTTGGTAGAAAATTTCTGACGAATCCAACGCGTCAAAAATTCTATTCTCTATTCCTATTGCCTGTTGCCTGGCATTGTGTGATAGGCTTAAGCGTATCTTGGTTCGGAGGAACGGGAACGACAGTTGGAAGATAACAGTGGCCGAGAAACGATAACCGGTGAAAATAGCGAAATTCCAGCGAGGAAAAAAGGAGGAACGAAGGTATTAATTTAATATCAAAGAAGTGTAACTAGGAAGAGAAAGGTAGCGAGCGATGCATACGGCCGAGGAGGAGAAGGTAGCGAGATTACGAATGAGCGTCTCGCGATACGCCGCGATGGAGATGTTAAAAAGATGTTGTTTGATATCGAGGGCGTATCTCTCCTTGGAAGAATGTACTCTGTAGAAGTCAGTCAGTGTATTATAACTATAAATCACTGAATATTCTCTGTTTTCAGTGATAATCCGCCGATTGACTTTTAGGCCCGCATTCTGAACCCTCTGTTATCGATGAAAGGGCCTCTGAAAGTGGCTAATAAGTCTCCTGATTGGCTACAAGCCACTTTTAGAGGCGCTTTTATCGATAAAAAGGGACTCAGAATACTGGCCAATAGAATAGACGACACTTACAAGTGGATCTACCCAAGTGGGGACACACTGTTTTTGATGAGTGTTGAATATGTTGTTTTTTAGCTCAAAATAAGGGACACGTATTTCTTTATACGTGCTCGTGCGCACTTTTAGGTGGTGAAATACTCCTTTGAAGAAAATTTGATTCTCTCTTTCGGGGCGAATATTGACGAAAGTGTAAGAGCTAGAACATTTTTTAAAATGAAAGTTGAATGGTTTCAATAGTACTTTAAAACTATGAGCAAAACATTTTATTTTTTCTTTTTCAAAATACCCCTATCACTTAACATTTTTTATTACAATTTTGCACTTTATTATCTACGGTTGAATTCGCAATAAAATAAGTTTTAATTTAGTGCTAAAACATTTTCAAAATTGTAATAAAAAATGTTGAGTGGTGGTGTTTGGGAAAAAAAATTTTGTTTCAATTTGTTTGCTCATAGTTTTTAAGTACTGTTGAAACCGTTCAATTTTCATTAAAAAAATCTTTCATCAAACTTTCATCAAAATCGGTGCGTCCCTACTTGGGTAGGTTTACTTGTTAGAAGATAGCAGTGTCCGAAAAACATAAGGTGAAAATAGCGGAATTCCAGCGAGAAAAGGGAACGAAGGTATTAATTTAATATCGAAGAAGCGTAACTGGGAAGAGAAAGGGAGCGAAGATACGCCGGCGAGATTACGAGATTACGGCTCGCGATCTGCCGCGATGAAGACGTTGTTTAAGAAGCGTATTAAAAGTATCGAGGACGCTGCGAAGCTTATCTCCCGCGAGAAGAGCGCAAACGATACTTCGGAGATAGCATCGCCTGAAAAACTGGACCCAGCGGAAATAGAATTCCAACGGGGAAAGAGAGAAACGGGAATATTAATATAATATCGTATTATCGCAATTGCGCGATTAAGTGGGGCGGGGGATACGAGAAAAGTAATGCGCGTATATCGAATTTCTGCCACGGCCGGTGATCCATAGCCCCAGGCGGTGGCCCAAATGCCTGACACACATAACGCGTAGCTGCACTACCTAGATACTTTTGGAGAATCCCGTCGGTCCCGTCTGCCGAGAGACTTGGACCGCGTTTACAAACCGCCGCGTGTTGCATTATTCACGACTCCCGTAATCGTTCGAATCGTGACACCCTGTGCATTCTAAACGCGACGATAGATCGGGGAAAATAAAGGCCCGCCGAGATCTTCCGCAGGCCCGTGACGAACGGTAATCCGCGCCGAGGAAAGGTCGGCTCCAAGTTCAGTCAAAGGAAACCCACGGGTAAAAAGCGAGACTCGCCCTAGGTCTAGGTCACCCTGTATATTTAATTTGCCTTACACTCGCGAGGCAGCTGCAACTTGTGGAAACATCGGAAGGCGCGTTCTAGAAGGTCACGCGTAGAAGGGATAGGAAATGGCAGTGTAAGGCACGCGTTTGCCTACGAACGGATAGCTACGCCGCTCACACTTCGATCCGTCCGCATCTCGCGCCGTTGTGCACCAAGCGAAATGGAACGGTCGCAAATGGAAATGTTAGACTGCGGCGGTGACATGAAACTCTCTTTTTTTCTTTGCACCTGGCAATGACCCGTCGCGAGAGTGGCAGGCACGTCGGTCAAAGTTCCCGAATGCACCGACCTTTCCTAAAGGCCAAGTGTACGCTCGAAAGTTTCGCTAATAAGAATATCGTTCCCGGGAAGACTCCGCTCGCGGGTGGTAGACCCGCGTCGAGCGGCACTGTCAACTCCGATGTATGAACTTCCGTCGCCGAGAGCGGCTGAAACTCCAAAGTTTATACCGTAAAGAGCGTAAGATTCCAGCCTGAGCTGAGCGATCGTTAACGTCAACGGGGACTTGGCGAAAAGTTTGGGGATAAGTCGAGCACGGGACGCGAGCTCTCCGCGCTTCGGAAAGTGCGATAGTCTTCGCGCAGTAGATCAATAGTCTCGTTTGGTATCCCCCTAAACTATTTTTAAGGAACAATCCTCTCCGAAACCTCCGTTTCGAGTCGACTGGTAAAGGACTGTGCGTTTTGCCAATTGCAGCTGGAGAATGCATCGAGTCCGAGACGGGATGCAAGCGGTGCAGGGACGGAACGTGCGCCCGATGCGCCGTGCTGCTACATCAGGGTACCTGCGTGCATACCTGCCCACCGGGCTTCGTCGCCGACTGGTCCACCCGGGACGAGTACATGGGCCGCATCTGCCGGGAGACCGGCTACATGTTCGGCCTCACCGGTAGCCAGGTCGCGATTCTGGTGGGGGTGGTCTCCGGCGCCACCATCTGTATCTTCATCATCCTCTGCGGCGCGATAGTCGTGCATCGGCGTAAGAAGAAGGCGGCGAAGTTGGCCCAGCAGTTCGAGGACAGGTATTCTCTTCCTTTTATTTTCTCCCTCTATAATTTCTTTTCGCTCTGCTGCTCGTCCCGCGACGCGGCGACTCACTGTGAATTCGTGCATTTCAGCGCGGAGAGAAGGGAGTTTCTCAAACACCTGGCGACGCTCCGTGGAGAGGCCAATACTTTCCTCGCTATGCTCAACGACACCAGGAGACAGGTCCGCGAGTTGTACTATTCGGGAAGTAACGGAGACGGTGCCGTCGGAATCCAGGCCTACAGGTATAAGCACAGCGGAGAAATCGGGCCATCGAATGTTTCTAACGTTACTTCGTTGAACCGTCGCGGCAGAAATTAATCTGTCACAGGTTAAATAAGATATTCTGGAAAAATCTGCTAGAAGCGGCTCGGTAACAGCTTTTTCCCAAAAAAGAAACCACTTTTCTAATGAAACTTCCCAATATCTTTTCAAGTTGTATACACGACATATTACATGTGTGTATCCTTATTAATCTTTATTAATATTGTTGTAGACCAGTGCTACGTGACCTGGCGAGGATATTGGTCCTCGTGAACAGGAGAGACGATGAGATACCACTCCCGCCCGACGATTGGCAACGATTATTCTCGTGGGCAGAGCGGCTGCTGAGAAGATACAAAAGGCACAGTTCTCCAGAAGTGAGTTCGTTGTTCTCGCGAATATTTCCGCGCGAAACGAAAACGCGCCACCGATATTATCTCACACTTTTAATTCTTTTTCACGCCAGTCCCTAAAGCACTTTGGTGAGTCACACACCCAGCTGTATGCAAGAAGCGTAACGTTAGCCGAGAGAGTTCCCCCGCGTAAAAGCTTCCTTCTTCCTCTGAACGGCAGACAGTTTTTTGCATAAAACGCGTATGAAACAACGTTTCCGAGGCGTGTAATACTTATCGCCCTCTTGTAATTTCAAGGTGGCTCAGCTCGTGACGTTCCTGCAGCAGCCGACGAGCAATCCCGTCCAAATGACCTCGTCACCGGCGCAGCCGATCGCGGCGTCGCAACCACCACCTCATCAACCCGTGTACGAACCGAGAAGCACCCCCACTAATCTCACCACATTCCAAGCAAACGTGCCGCTCGCGACGTTTCAAGCGAGCGACAAGTCGAGCATCAGTCCAGCGAGTTCGAGCCTCGGCTACACCAAGGACAGCAGTCCCCTCGGCTCGAGCCTGGGTCAGAACAGCGCTTCCGGCGTTTACAACATCGAGAAGCTCAGCCCGAACGGCTCGACGATCGGCCAAACGACACCCCTCGTCTATGGTAGCAATCTGAAGCGAGGGGGCTTGAGAACGAGTGACTCGCATCTTCAAGAACTGCAGACGATCTCTGCGTTCAATCGCAGTTACAATGGTGGCACGCTGCCTTTGGAGACCAACAGCATCCGAGCGTTACATGACGAATGCGAGGTGAACGACGGCCTGGACCGCGACTTGAATCCCCAATGGAAGTTTCAGAGCAGCCCCGTAGAGGCGGCCAATTACACTATCCTGTCAGACTGGTCGCCCGCTCGCGACTATCTCATCGATGACTTTACGATCCTCGGCTTTCGACCGCAGGACGAAATCACCACGGAACTATAATACGGCTGATAGTGATACATATCCAAACAAGACTTGTATAGGAGTGATTACGAATGCTCGCGTGTTCCAAATGTCGTTGTTTAGACAATCGATTTCGATTTTTTTTTAAATTCTCAACGATCTACGACAATCCTGTAACGGTACTTCGTATTACGATACTTGTCAGTTCTTGTTTTCGTGAAAAGTATCGTGTGAAATGCTACCTGCTACATCAAGGCAGGTGTTATTGTGATAACACCTGATAACCTACATTCTACAATTAGGAAGTATACGAATAATAAATAATTCTATGGTCAATATCGAGACGCAGACAAATGTTAAAGTACGAAGAACACTCGTTAAATCGCAATAGAAGAAATCATTGTGTAAAAACTTGCCATTTGTAACAGTTGAGTAAATTTCAGTTCTGTATTTTTGTTTCTTTAGGACGAGATAACGTGAAATGTTGAGTATTAATGATACATTTTCATAAAATATCGTTTGTTTTCTATGGAATTGTATTTATGTTCTAAATATTGAATAACTTTACCAAAATAATACCTTTAATTTGTATATATTCAAGTACACTGTGCAATAGAAAAGATACAATGATGCCAAATTGTAAGAGCCTTGTATAAATATCGGTCTTTATTTAATTCCTGCATTGTACACGTTTAATAAGAATCATTGTATATTATATAGTGTACTAGTCAACGTTTCCGTTTATTCATATCTGAATATTAAAGCGTATCTTCGCAATTTTCATACTTATTTGTTTGCTTCACGCCTGCATTTACGTATTTGACTACAACGACTCATTCGACGTTGTTCTTGTAACAAATTTGTAATTGTACAAATTTGTATGGAATCAATGACAGTGGAATTGATCGCAGTATCTGGTTTCCGATAGTGCGCACTATAGTGTTCGTTATACATTCATTATTGAACATTTCATGTTCATTATTGCGTTTTAGAACTTGCATTCCGCTCGGGTCGCCGAGCGGATGTTGTGTAACGATATAAACACGACAACAAAGGGAGGAAAAACGCGAATTTTAACTTTATTTATATGAACGTACACACATATACACGCTGCAAACATTTGAGTTGAACGTGTCATTATATATACGTATGGCCGATGTGGTCACTTGTACAAATTGATGTAAATATTGATTAATATTTTAGTAATAAATGTAAGAAAGTATGAAATATACGTATTCTTTGCCAATGTTTAGATTTGCCAAGATTTATATTATCGCGAACCTTCAGATTTAATTAAAGCTCTTCGAATTCTCGTAATCACGCAAATCTTTCTCGAATGTGAATAGAATAATCTATCGAATATAGCGTGTCGGTTATATATGAGGCTTGTTTTCTGCTGCTATAATGGTGAACTAGTGCAATAAATTAGAGTAAGACAAATATATTTTTCTCATTCTAGCTCACTACACTAGTTCACCAGTACAGGAATAGAAAATAAACCTATGGTGTGATCACAGGTTTCACTGCCTTTTGCATAAGATAAATGTATTACACAGTCAACAATGTGCAAGACATAAACTCGATGAATATTCTGAAAACTTTCTTCTTTGTTCTGAATATACGATTTCTAATTGTAATAATCTATATATATTTTTAGAAGATTCGATTCGAATATTCTGAAATTAAAGACATTTGCACTCCAAAAGAATATTCATAGAACTATGTGTGCTATCTGAGATTATATTGCAGTTACAATTTTATTTATCTTCTTATAGAATTATGTCCCCCTGTCCCTGCCCACCCGAATCCCTACCTATGCACCTTCCGATGTATGTACAGTCCTATCCATTTTCCTACCTAATCATGTTTCAAACCTGATAGACCTAAAAGTTTTTTCATTAAAACCGCGACGCGATTTACAAAGGGTTCGATTTGGGATTATAATACGCGATTGGGATTTAATAGGGATCTTTTCAATCTCGCACATATGAGAGAATATATAAAAGGGAATAACCCACCCGAATTTTGACAAATGAAAGAAACCAAATTATTTTGTACACCAGAGTGGCCAATAGTGACCACTTACCCCACAGTCTGGTCATTTTGGCCAGAGATCAAGAAGGAAGGAAACTCCTTCCATAGTCGGTTCGTTATCGTCACCGACAGATATCACGCACGATTTGAATTATACACGAGTGTCGATCGTATCGTCGATCGTATCGTATCGTCGATGTTACGAGCTGTATATTCGTTCGCATTAAGAAAAAAGTTTTTGACTTACCGACCCGATGCGCAGCAGCGGAGTTTGACTACGTTGATCCTGCAACATATAATTATAAAATTTATTACATTAAAACAGTCAAGAAGCTTAATATTAAAGCGAATAATTAGTAAATTATCTAAAATAAACAAGAGCAAGATGAATTTTATACGAAATAAAACATTTACCGCAAAGTTGCTCCGCCGGCGCCCGATACCTCCTAGGCCGCCGCCTCCTCTCCAGGCTCCTCCATTTCGCACTGGCACAACGCGACACTCGCGAAAGAGACACAGCACTCGCGGACGTCACTGCAACGACAACGAGAGGAAATCGCGCGAAAGGGCGGGAACGTTCCGGCGGGAAGGACTCGCGGAGATGCCTCGTTTACACAGAAGTCGTAGAGTCGTAGTCGTAAGAATAGTCGACTATGATTGGTCAATTTTTATGTGTCTGACGAAATTGACCAATCGCAGCCGACTATTCTTACGACTACGACTCTGCGACTCGCATTGTAGACCACGCATAACTTGACGCGCGTCGCGTCGCGACAGGGCGATTTCGCGCCAACGTTTCTCTCGCTGCGCATCACGCGTGGGGAAAACTCTGATATTACTGCAAGCGCGAGAAGACGCGAATTAAACTTGGAAAACCAGGATTACTCGTGGCGCGCGAAGATACGACGGCGCCGTAGCGACGCCGACCGCGCGTGAGATCTCGGCCGGGATCTCCCAGATTTACGCGTCCCGGTGGATCACCAATGCGCGAGGCTCGAGTCTACGTCGCGCGATTGTTAAACTGCACAATGGTACAACTCACTGCGATCGCGTGCACCGCGAAACGCGACGAGCATCGCACGAGACCGATTCACTGCGTGTCCACGGCGCTCCTCGAGCGGAGCCGACATAGCGCCGTTCCCGGCGGCCACTGCGCGGCGCTACTACGCGGATCACGTCAACGACGCGATGTACATCTCGATTAGCGAAGCTTCTCTCTTCCGAGGAACGAAAACGACGTCCCGCGGCATCGATCAGTTCGATCACGTTGGTTGTGGCGTCGTTTAATTACACGGCACATGATTGCGCACATCACCCCGTGGTGTACGTTCCGGCGGCTCGAACGATACTGCGAAGCGCGAACGTCCTCTGACCGCGCGGCGGTCGCCGGCGGCGCGGCGGCTCGACGTAAACAATCACCGAGCGACGCGCGGGTTTGAAAAACAAAAACAATTTTAACGAATAACGAAAGGTATGTACGTTAGACTAATAATACGCGATCGTGGTTTCTTCCCGTACTTGTCGTGAACGCGTGTCAAGAAAGAATAATACGATATGCAGAACGGCGCGGGCATAAACGATTCAGCCGACTGTCGCCGCGCGAATGATCCTGCGTACGGCGTGACTTTGTTCTGCCGAGCGTTGTAGACCGAGCATCGATTCCAAGGAATGACGTAGCGCCGTGAACACCTCGGTCGAAAACAATCTATTGTATCGAGGCTCAGTCGAACGAGGCGGATATTCCGCGAGTCTCCGCATCGCCCCTCGTAACGCGATGATTGCCTACGAGAATCTCGATCATCTTCTACGCAACGCGATCGTCTCGTACGAGTGTTATTAACATTTATCAATCGCGTTTAAGCAATTGCCGTGATCCGTAATCATATCGTTGATTTCTACGGTGATTTGTCGAGATGAATATCACGCGCAATTGGGAGAGAAAATGCGAGGAATTACATATACAAATGATTAGTTTGCTTCCACACATCCACGAGCGGTAATACCTTTTTTAATAATCAATTTACCACTCGGGTGAATCTCTCTCACAGGTACGGGCGTATGTACATACATACACAGAGCCGCTTCTAAGGCTGGGTCTACATTGGATGTCGTAAGTCGTGTCGGAAGAAATTGACCAATCACAGTTCATTATTCTCGTTACGGTCGCAGAATAATGAACTGTGATTGGTCAATTTCTTCCGACACGACTTACTACATCCTATGTAGACCCAGCCTAAGCTAAGCGGGGCCGGGTGCAGACAAAAAAAACAAATTCGACCACTTGATTAGCGCGGGAAAGCAGGACTGTTCAAACCGCGAAGCCGATGAAATCGCGGGGCCGCGTGCGACGCACCGGTTGCACGCGCCTAAAGCCCGTATCGGACTACGGATTGAGATTGAGATTAGATTGACATTTGACCAATAA
Organism: Vollenhovia emeryi; assembly: GCF_000949405.1. NCBI lineage: Eukaryota > Metazoa > Arthropoda > Insecta > Hymenoptera > Formicidae > Vollenhovia > Vollenhovia emeryi. The sequence goes on along the minus strand of NW_011967216.1, from coordinate 461,654 downwards.
GAGTAAAAGTCACTAAACTTGAGATTAGCAAACTTTACTGTGATTGGTCAAATTTCAATCTAATCCCAATAAGGGGTCTGATACGGGCTTGACGCCGGCCCTGAAGGGCCTCTACTAGTTGGTCTGTTCGGCCTATTCGCTCACATAACGAGAAATTAATAATTCTGGTTTTCTCGACATTTCATGCACCAGAGAGAAGCCTGAGAGATGTCACGGCCCCGTTTTT
>NW_011967216.1:448665-459808 GCF_000949405.1 Vollenhovia emeryi | reverse complement strand
TCCCGCGCTATGGTTAGATCCCATGCAATGATCTTGTACTTAAAATAATCTTAAGTACAAGAGCATCGCACAGGACCTGATTATAGCACGAAACGCAACCAAAATTTCGCAAATCTGCGTTACCCACTTAGCAAAATGTGCAAATTGGCTACGTAGTTCAATGTCCACGTTTTCAATGTCCACAGAGGGCGTATCGCATTCGCGTATCACGAAAAACGGGGCCGTGACATCTCTCTCAGGCTTCTCTCTGCATGCACATAGCACGGAACACAACCAAAACGCGCACATCCGCGTTATCCGCTTAGCCCAAACGTGGACATTGGCTACGTAGTTCATGTCCACGTCTTCCAATGTCCACAGAGGGCGGTATTGCATTCGCCAATGACGAAAAACGGATGCCGTGGCAGCTCTCAGGCCGTATTCACAGTCCGTTCTTAAATTTAAGATCGTCTTAAGTGTTTTTAACCAATCGCAGAGCCGTATTAGCCTCTTAAGACAACACTTAAGATGATATTGAAATAAGAATTAATCGACTATGAATACCGGCCACAGACGTCAACTATACGTCCGTTACGCTCGGTAATGTTTTACGCTCGATAACGATGGTTTGCGTCCGTGCTATGGTTTATATCTGAACTACTCAAATGGAAAATAGTTGACATAAGTGTCAGATGAGACAAACAGATGAATCAATTAATCGTTCTTTGTATTATTCGGAAAAGGAATCTTAGAGATAACTTGAGGCAATATTAATAAATGAACATACACATACACATTAAAAGTCTCGAGTATCAAGAAATGTTCTATTCAGCAGCCAATCGACACGCTTGAAAAATTTGCGACAAATGTAATATTAGCCCCAGGCTGCAGTGCAACGGATTACCGAGAGAGGTTTCGTAATGACGCGGCGTTCCCGCCACCGGAAGTGATCGGGCCGCGCGCTTGGGCTTGGGCTGCGCGCGCAGCCGCGGCGAGACGAGAAGGGGCAAGCGGGCGTATTTAGCCGAGAGAATGCGAACATTGCGGGCGGACGGCGCGACATTTGGTCGCAAAACAGGCCGCGTAATTAATTTTTCGGCGCCGCCTCGCCCCCCGCCGGGCGCTCGCGGCCTAACGGTCCGATGCCGCGGACGCCGATTCGGCGATGCCCCGCGCGCGTAAGTTCCTGCGGGGTGGGCGAGGGGCCGCCATGACAGTCGTCGTATTTTCTGTTAACCGCGAGCACGTAGGGGCCTCGCCGGCAACGTTCCCGTGAGATTCCCGCGCGGCCTGACGTCCGTCGCGACCGAAAGCGGCCGTCCCGCGTCCCGGCCTCGTCGGGCTGGCCGTCGCGGCTGTCGAGGAGACGGTGGGCGAGGACGCGTGGCCATTATCGGAGATTTGCTTGTGGGCGCGAGTGGCGCGGTGAGACGTCGGGAGAGGCGGCGCGGCGCGACAGGCGGCCTGCGCCTCTCCGCCCCTCTCCTCCGCGAGCCCTGCCTCTCCCCGCGCTTTCGGGACGGGCGCGCGTCTCTCCCCCGTGCGCGCGTGTGTGTTGTGGCAGAGGAGGCGAGGAGGAGGCGGCCCCGGAGCCGACGGAGAAACGAGATGCGAGAACCGCCGACGGCACCGCGCACCACGTGAGTTCTAAGCTTGTCCGCTTGTCCTAATCGCCACCCGGGAGCTCGGGCCGTGCCGCGTTGCGCCGCGGCGCGCCGCTCCGCGCCACACCGCGCGTCCATATCCCCCTCGCCCCGAGTCCGCGTAGCACGTCCATCTTGTTGGCCCCTTGTCCCCGTTGCTTTCTGCCCGACGACGGAGCGAAGGCGCGAACGAGCGCGAGCGAGCGCGGCCGGCCGACGGCGACACCGACGTCGCGCTCGACGTCGTAGAACGATGCTCGGCCCGGCCGCCGTCGCCGCCGCCGCCGCGGCCGGCGCCGCGCGCTGGCACGCGCCCGTTCGTTTCTCCGTCGCGGCTGTTCCGGCGGCCGCGCCATTAGAGACACCCGTCTCCGTCTCCATTCCCGATCCCGCGCGCCTTCCGCGTCTCGTCTCTTCTCCCTCGCTCCCGCGCCCGCGGCGACGTCGGCCACGATTTTACTTTAACCGCGGGAAAAAGGGTGAGGAGAGAGAGAGAGAGACGAGAAAGCGGTCGCGCGGCTCGAGGGACCGGAGTCTTTCATCTCGTGTCGTGTCGTGTCGCGTCGCACGGCGCCGCGCGACGCGGCATGGCGCGCACCAAAGGATGACTCACCCTTTCCCGCTCGCGGCCGAGCGAGCGAGCCCGCCGCCGCCGCGAGGTTAAAATCGCGGCCGCGCGTCGACGCGGCCTACCTTCTCGCCCGTCATCGTCATCGTCATTGTCACGTAGTCGTCACGAATGGCGCCTTCCCGCTCTCGCGGCGCCCGCTCGCTCGCTCGGCGCGAATGTTTACGCGGACTCGAGCGCGATCGCGCGCGCGGCTGCCCGCGCCAGCAGCCCGTCGCCTTCGTGGCACGGCTGACTTTTCGAGGTTAAACGGACGGTAGCGTCGCTACGCCAAGTAGGTCCTCTAATGGCGCAACGGCCGCCGCCGCCGCGTATCGGCGTACACGGACTCCGGCCACCAAGAGTCCACGTACTCGCCCGAGACGCACGCGGGAGGACCGGAGCGCAATATGGTGCGCGCTTTGATACCGTTGTCGAGCCGCCGCCAGGTTTTCCTGCCGTTACCAAAGTCGTTACAGGCCCGATACCGCCTGCCGTTGCGCATTGTATCGTGTTTTAATTAGCGCCGCTCTTCGCGCGCCGATCGTGGGCCCGTTCGTCGCGGCCCGACGCTTTTCACGCCCGACGTCGGTTCCTTCAGCCCCGAGCCTCGGCCGCCGCCGAGCAAAGAACGCTCTCGCACGTGCCTCCGCTCGACTCCCTCGCTTAGTTAGTTACTTCTCTGAAACGCGAAGCGATTCCTCCCGCCCGCCCGCTCGCCCCCTCCCCCCCCTTTTCTGAGAGAATTAACCTTACATAATGCATTTTGCAGGATGAGAAATGAAGTATCTCAGACACGTTTAATTAATATTCTTCAGTGAGCGAAGATGAATAGTGAGCAGCATGCATTGCCAGCGACTACGCAGGCACAACAAGAGGTGAGGTACCTTCCAGTCGCACAAAACAGGCTATACACCAAACTACAAATGCGCAAATGACGATTACACAGATGCACCGTGCTGACGTTTAGATATATTGAGACATTTGTATAATGCCGGGGGCTTTGTTTCTTAATTTTACGGATCGTTTCACTTTCAGTCTGCCGTAACGAATTGTGTGTCACGTGCCAGATACTAGATTTCTGATCTCACAAGCCTCTTGTGCGAAGCTCACACGACGTTCAGTTGTCGTTTCGACGCAACGCCTACGTTCATTGTCCTTTATCTACGATAAAAGCCTCTAGAGTAGATATATATATATATACTTTTGCGCGGTTACACGAGTCAAACTGCTGCGATCTATGGTTCTTAGATTAGAAATGCTTGTAGCGAACATACATCTATACATTTAAGATGGCTTACGCTTTCTTCTCTACTCTTCTTTACTCTGATATGTTTGCTTCTCCCGTTTTCTTCGTACGTAATATACTTAACGTATCGAGCTCTAACAGATTGCATGTGTTTACAAGTTTGAATTCCGAGTGTCCCATCACGGTCACCTCGTACGGCCTGACACAGGTGTGGATACAGAGCGTTTTTTTCCCTCAAGGTTCACATTCTGTATATAACACAGAAACACCACTGACTCTCCGGTAGAGCAAACTCTTCGATAACGAATATCCGTGGAATCCATCGTGTCGTACTAGAGGGAGAGAAAGAGAGTGAGTGAGTGAGCGAGTGAGCGAGAGAAGGAGAAAGAGGAAGGGAAGGAGGGGAAGAGAGAGAGAGTGTGCGAGAGAGACACGTGTCAAAAGTGGCGCATTTGTCGATTGGATTTCAGCCTGGTGCATGCCGCTGCATGCCCTATCAATGTTGTACAAATGTCTGAATGTATATCGGTAGGATGTAAACGCGGGTCAAAGTGGTCGTCCTTCATACCCAGGTGGTTTGGCTACTGCGACCGCGAGTCTTGGCAATGTAGGGAGTACTCCCCATTCATCCGCGGACCTGCGTGTAGGTACTGCCGTAGCGTTAGCCTCCTCGGTAGCCTCCTCGGTAGCTAAGTATTGGGTCCTCACCAATCTGTTTCCTCCCGGACCGCTACCTCAAGTCTCGGTCTACCACCATTCCCACCACAACTCCTCGCATAGGAGTGGTGGCGGTGGGGAGGCATCATCCTCCAAAGAGCCAGCCTCTTCACTGAACCAGGAAATGGCGTTGACTTCCAGCTCGCATCATCAGCAACAGTCAACAGCCGCGCATCATCATCACCAGCCTTCAGTTAGCAGCAGCAGCAGCCACCACAGTTCCCTGCAGTCGAATCCACAGGTTTGTTAATGTGTAGCGGCACGTGTTTTGTGTAACGACAACAAATCACCCTTGAATGCGGCTTACAGATTACTCCGGTCTGGAGTAAGTTAGAGACTTACGCTTTTGCAGGAGTTGCGGTAACGCGCACCGTTCTATTTCTTTTCGTTTTTTTCCCCCCCCCATGGGGGTGCGTGTGGCGGCGCATACGTAGGTGCACAACTGTACAGGCAACTGTAACGGTCGAAACAAAGTGCTCAGATAATGGGCACTTGTATCTCGCTTAAATTTCCATCTCTTTCGTAAATCTTATCGAGACCTTCGCCGCGGGATACATATTCCGTTCTGTACAGTTCATCATTTTACAAAGCTACTTTTTACATATTAGTTATCACTCCACTTGTCACACACAATAGTGCGTTATGCGTTTGCAGATTAGACTTATTATTTAGGACTTAATGGAGAATGCCCGAAAGATTATGCATTATTAATGTATCGAAAAAGTCAGGCGCAAGTTTAATCCTGTAAGAGCTGCTTATTTAGAACTCTCGAGTCCTAATCGCACAAGCAAAGTGTATCGTATAATTATATATAATTGTAAGTATTACGCTTTGTTACATGGGCATCGTTTTGTGTGTGTTCGGCAGATTCCTGTATCTCTTCCCGGCCTTAATTTAGACGGCGCACATATACCAACGAGTGTTAGTCATCTGGCTGCACATGCACAAATGCAACAACAGATGCAGGCGCAAGCACAGCAGCAGCTGCACCAGCAGCAACAGCCGCAGCAACAGCAGCAGCAGTCTCATCACCAGATGCCGAATCATCAGAACGCTCAGAATAATGGGCCGACGGCGCACAACCAGAACGCGCAGCGAGACGACAACAAAGTGAAGGACGAGGGCGGTAGTTGCACTACCGAGCGTTGCAGCGACAATCAGGTTCACTGTCAAGTTCAATGTGATCTGCAATTACAACCTCCTCAAGATCTTCAACAGAGCTTGATGCAACAGCAGCAGCAGCAACAGCAGCAGCAGCAGCAACAGCAGCAGATCGGGGTCAATATCAGCGGTAACTCCACTAGTGAGGGAGGAGGCCAGAACAACTCCGAGAAACCCGAGAAGGAGAAGGAATTGCGGCAACTGAACATGACCCAGTATGTACCTTAACTGTTTTTTATTTTATCCTTATTGATGCTGGAAAAATACAACAATGCCGTTTCCGTAGATTCCAAGTCCCCGACTTGAAACCAGGCGGACACATGATGGACGTGAGAACAGCGGACGGATCGGTTGTCAAAATCAGCGCAGGAAACGAACAAGACTTGGCCAAGACTCTCGGCGTCGAAATGGTACAAAATATGTACAAGGTACGCGATATCCGTGGAAAACCAGTCGTAGTAATTATATCTAAGAATGTTAAGAATGTACGAGTGTTGCATTTTCTTTCAATCGACAGGTTAATGTTGAAGATATTAACCAACTCTTGGCGTATCACGAGGTCTTTGGAAAGCTGCAGAGTGAGATTGCAGCTGGGACGACTTTAGTAGGCAGCACTGTACCTACGCAGACAGTTACCACGATACAAAATGGCACGCCAATCGTGCAGCAGGTCCAACTGAACAAATTTGACATAAAGTCGAGCGACGGCGAAGCAACGCCCGGCCCGAGCGCGTCGCCCGTGTCGGTTGGCAGCCACGCTTGCGAGATATGCGGAAAGATCTTCCAGTTTCGTTATCAACTCATTGTACATCGCAGATATCACACCGAGAGAAAACCATTCACGTGTCAGGTATACAACGCGCGGTGAATCTTTTGTGTGTGTGTGTGTGTGTGTGTGTGTGTGTGTGTGTGCTGCGATTTATTCCAAATCACACAGATCTGTACTCATATGTGTAATAATTTCAGGTATGCGGCAAAGCGTTCTCGAATGCGAACGATCTAACACGTCACGGCAAGTGTCATCTGGGTGGGTCCATGTTCACCTGCACCGTTTGCTTTCACGTATTTGCAAATGCGCCCTCGCTAGAACGTCATATGAAGAGACACGCCACCGACAAACCGTACAATTGCACGGTCTGCGGTAAGAGTTTCGCGCGCAAGGAACACTTGGATAATCACACGAGATGTCATACTGGCGAGACGCCATACAGGTAGGTCTTTATTTACTCGTAATACGTCCAGACGCCAAGTACGATGATTGGAGGCTAGTGAATAAATGTAGCAAATGACAACGATTTCTCAATAAAATTAATAATTATTTGTACGCTAATATATGCCAATATTAAAAATTGTATGGTTTTGGAGTTAACAAAGGAATATGATTCTTGCAGATGCCAATATTGTTCAAAGACATTTACCCGAAAAGAACATATGGTAAATCACGTTCGTAAACACACTGGTGAGACTCCACATCGATGTGATATTTGCAAGAAGAGCTTCACTCGCAAAGAACACTTTATGAACCATGTTATGTGGCATACAGGAGAAACCCCTCATCATTGCCAAGCTTGTGGCAAGAAGTATACGCGTAAAGAACATCTCGCTAACCATATGCGCTCGCACACAAACGACACGCCGTTCCGTTGTGAAATATGCGGTAAGTAGTCTAGTCTTCATATTTTTCTGCCCATAACGTAAGTTTGGACGTTAATTCGCACGAACAAGAAAGGTTTCTATTACCAGTAAAGATATAAAAATTGATGGGACGATTCCAGAAGCTTTCTGAATTGACGATCGCTGTCTTTAAAATTTCCCACGAGGTCGGTATTTTCTAAATTGAAAGAAACTTGATTGGTGTTTCAAAAAATTTTAACGAATAAAAACAAACTGATTAAAGTAAAGCAATATATGAGTTAGCAATCGCCAATATATGCATTCAAATCATCGGCAATGTTGAAAATGACATTTGAACTTTTCCCAATTTTTATTTGGTACTTTAACCGAGATATAGATGATTTTTATAGTCATTTGTATCGCGGTTGAAACGAGAGCAAGTTCGACATTTCTCAACATTATTGACGAAACTTGAGTGTATTGCAGAGATATCTGCGATTGAGATTTCGTATTGACTCTTAGCCATTCAGGTCGTAATTTCCACTCCACAAAAGTAACACGTTTGCGTTCGACATAAAATGAACGGTTCGTTATGTAACATAAAAGACCGATCGTGAATTATTTCACAGTTGTAAAAATGTATTACCGAATGACTATCGATACAATATTGTCGCCAAATACTTTATTACGAAAAACGAATGTGCGATACGATCAATGAGATCATTGAGATCGATGTAGATTTTGTGAAATGTGAAGCATAACAAGGTAAGTATGATATTTAATAATACATTATTCGACAAAACACTATTCATATCATTAATTTTTAATTATTAGTCAAGTGTAAATATAAAAAGTTTTTCTCAAGAGAAGATTATTTGAGCATTTCAATTAGAAGCTTTAGACAGATTCTACCCTAGAAATCTACACCAAATTCCACAGTTTTCCGATTTGTGGAATTTTTTACATGTCTCTATTCGTGCCATGGAATGTTTAATTATATTTGCAAAGTTAAAGTGCAATTAGATTACGATCTTGTGAGACTTGTCGAATTAGAATTTAATCCTTTTATATTGTGTCAGAAAACGTAGAGTTCTAGGGTTTAAGCGACTGAAATAAATAATTCACCATAAACTTTTACAACTATATATCAGATTCAATAAACATACTTTTTATGATTTTTATATAATATGAAGAATATTAGCGCTTTTTACTTTACGTTTGCGTTGAAAAAACTGATACAGTGTGTACATTTTTTCAGAGAACGCATTGTAAGCATCGAAGTGCTGAGATTTCTTTTATTGCTGTGTATATATTGTTTTGCAAATTACCCGAAACTGATCATACTTGAATACATCTATTATCTAACGTTAGATAATAAAACATTTCGTTATAGAGATGCACAATCCACTCCTAATAAATTCACGTAAGATTGCAACATTGCATAAACGTTGTACAGTGTAGCTGCAAGATTGCAGCATCATTAAATTGTCAGCTTTCAGAAAAGTACTACGTAACATTGCAGTATAATATGCAATATTACTTTAGGTTGTACACAAGTCGACATAACAGCTTTAATAAACTTTAGTACAGAAGTAACATTTCTGGAACTCGAGGATTTCTTATGGAAAGTTTTGGAATGGTATTATTTAACGTATCAAAACTAATGTGCCAAGTTACGTATTCGAGCATTAAAAGCATCAATTTTTGTCGTTCAAAATATTATAGAGAAAAGTTCCTCATTATGAGACAGCATATAATGTTCTGATGTGAGATGGCAGGTCTTCAACGTCCAAATTCAATCGCAAATGTTTTCTCGCGACGATTACACGATCTAACAATCCATTTTCCACTAAACAGATTTCACTTCAGGCGCAATAAATTCATGGTGAAACCAATGGATGATTGTTAATTTAACAGCGACCCCCGCTATCTCGTATTAGGAACTTGTCTCATAATAGGGGACTTTCCTGTATATATAATAATTTTTTACGTTTTATAAATTGGAGGAAAATTGTATTCAAACGTAATACATCAAGGCTTTTCTCGTTACTGTTATACAGAGAGATTCAAAAGATTGTTCGCAATATTTTTCAAATGTCACTGTAACATTGTGCCAATTGCATACAAAGTTTCTGCAACCGCGCTGTACAATATTGCAACGTTACTGCAATGTAGCTGCCAAAGTGTCTACGCTGTACGAATAATATCTACAATTTGGCATAAAATTAATATGACTTTATCTATCTGTTAATAGATTCGTGTCTAGTTAAAAAAAAAATTGCTGCACGAGTCACACGTGTCCAAAATCATCAAACACACTTGAATCTCCTTGCGACCGATTTTAGCAAGAATTTCACGACTCGTGCCAGAAGAGATCTAATCGTTTCGAGCGAGGACCAGGGAGACTTGTGCATCTCCGAAATCTTCGAGCTTATCACGAGCGTCCCTTTGCGCCCGCGAACGATTTCCTCGACTCGTAAAAGGAAAAAAAAAAGCAGAAGAGAGAAATCAACGCTGCCGCGGACCGGCGTCGGCGTAGACGCGCGCGATCGATGAGATTTGACAAGTATGTCTCTCTCTCAAATCGAGCGCGCGCTTGGTAACGCGAGCGGATGCGGCGCGGACGCGGACCGGGAGTTACGTCGAACGCACTCTGTGCGCGCGTGCATACACACGTACTGCACGTGCACGCGCACGTGTGTACGTGTATGTGTGCTCAGCCGCAGCCGCTGCCGCGGCGGTGAAATAAAATTCGCGAGAATTGATCGCGCATCGCGAGTAAGCCGCCCCCCTCCCTCGCCCGGTCGGTCGGCCGGCTCCCGCGGAGCGCGGGTCGTGCGCATTCCTTCGCGGTGGCGCGGAGGCGAGGAGGCGCCCCTCTAAACCTTAGAGAGTCGCGTCGGTGCGCTTGCCCTCGCCCGCCCGCCCGCCCGGCCGCCCCGACGGCGACGGCGACGGGGGAAACCCCTTTCTTCCTTCCTCAGTCCTCGGGAATCGCGCGAGGCTCCAACCCGCCGGCCGGCTATCCATAAGGGGCCCTTTATTTCTCACCCACCGTCTGGCCGCGAACTGTGATGGCATGACTTGCTATTTCGTAAATTTAAGCGGTTCGTACGAGGTTTTCTCCCCCGCTGCCTTGCCCCTCGTTCGCACGTTAATTCGCTCGCGTGTCGACCTCCCGGGCCGCTTCCCCGACGCGGATCACGTTTTGCGTGTGCCATTTTGATCGGCGACGCGTCGAAATTAATTCCGCCGTCGCCGCGGCTTTTCAAGCGTGTGCCAGGACGCCGCGTTGGTCCTCGCCGGGTTCCTCGCGCGGCGTCGGAGAACGAGTCTGACCGCGCCGCGGCGACTTCGTTGCCCTCGTCCGCAAAGTGTCTCGTGCCGTTTAATCGCTGTGTTAACCGAGAAGGGAAAAATAATCCTCGACGCCGCACGGCGGAGCCCGTCGATTTTCATGTCGCGAATGTCGCAACGCATTGGATTATCTTGGCTCTGCAAAATGCACCGGTCCAAGACGACTGCGTGCCGAGGCAGCGATTGGTTAATTGCGCTTAGTGTTGATCGCACTCGTCGGTGATACCCTCGCGCTGTCGCGAGGCCGGCTGGAGCGCGGAGATTCCTGCGTCCGCGAAGTGTGGCGAATTCGAAATTTGTATTTTCGTTCGACGGGGCCGCAAGCATGCGCGCCGATCTATACATGTCACGTGACACGTGTATACGTACAACGCGCGCGTTGACCGCGGTCCGACGTTCGTTTTTCAAAATGGGGAAATCCCCCGCGCACGACACCGCGGGGCGAACCCCGTTCCGCGCGCGGAAAAAAGAACGGTTTTGCTTCACCCCGCTCTCCACCAACGTCGTTTAAACCCACCACTGCCTGGTCGACCAGGACGACGACGACAAAGACGACAAAGATCATAAAGACGTTTCTTAATAATCGAGACATCGAGAAAATTTAGCACCTCGGACTTTGCATTGCAATATCTCCACTCATGGGGCACGCGGGAGAAAAATAAAAACACTTTTATTATGCAAATCGAACCCAAGCTATCGATTGAGTGCACTTAGAAGTCCGTCGGATCAGCCGTTGTTGAGGTCCAAAAATCTGAGGGCCCGTCAACTCGCGTAAACTACACGGTCGGTCTCGCGCGCGCGGTTCTAGTTACGCTT
>NW_011967216.1:433920-447247 GCF_000949405.1 Vollenhovia emeryi | reverse complement strand
CACCTTTATACTTGACGCGAGACAATACCGTGCCTCGTGATCATCCTTCGCCCCTTTCTGAGGCCCGGTTTCGCCAAACCGCGCTTAACTTTAATCTTGGTTTAATTCACGTTTGTGTCTTTTTCTAAAGTAACGGTTGGAAAGAGACGAAGAACGAATTAAGCTGAGCTTAAAGTTAAACGACGTTGGTGAAACCGGGCCTAAGGCGGCAGAGAGGGAGACAAAGGATGAATTAAAGCCAAGATCGAAGTTAGACGACGTTTGTGAAAGCGGGCACAAGTGTCTCCAGAGACTTGTATAGCTGCGTACAGATCTGAAAATAATTGTAGTGGTACGGTCAATAATAATGTCGCAAGGAAATTTGTAATCTTAAGAACCTCTTCGAGTGTTCTGCATAATTATTTTGAAATCTGCAGCAAAGTTTTTAGATACTCGAGGGAAAATCGTTCTTTCCGGATGAAGCTTCCGGAATCCGCGGATCTCGCGCGGCTGAAATTCGCGGCATTTTCCAGCGAGAACGAGCGTTTTCATCCATTGCCGAATGTTAAACAAAGATGAAATAATTCACTGCGTCAACTGGAAAAGCTTCCTTGGAAAGTCTCAAGTGTCTTGAAACTCGAGACACAATCTCAGTGCTCTATCGCAATGTACTTGTAATTTTAAGCGATGTTTCCTTTCGAAAGACATCGACGTGATTTGGCGAAAATCACCTAGAACGCGGCTCGCGCGTGATTCATTATTATTAATTGATTGCACAACCCCCTCGTATCTTGGAATCGTCCCAATCACGCGATTTGCAACGCGTCCTATAAAAATATTTCCCCACCTCCCCCTCCCCCGCGACTGGCATTGCAATCTAATGAAACGCGCCTGTTCTCGGTGCTTTGCTTTCTGTTTAACGCTGCCGTATGCAGGTAAGTCGTTTACGAGGAAGGAGCACTTCACGAACCACATAATGTGGCACACGGGCGAGACGCCGCACCGCTGTGACTTCTGCTCGAAGACGTTCACGCGAAAGGAACATCTCCTGAACCACGTTCGCCAGCACACGGGTGAGTCTCCACACCGATGCGGCTTCTGCTCCAAATCGTTCACCAGAAAGGAACACCTTGTTAACCACATCCGCCAACACACAGGTGAGAGCGGTTGGCAGATGTTCACTTCACGGGCAACCGATATAATCGTTGTTAAGAGTATCTCTATTAAAAGTAGTTGTGTTTTCGTGACGTTATTTATATTTATCTATATATTTATATATGCATTGAGAAAGAAAAGAACATTCAGACGTCGTTTTGTCCCCTTTTTTATTTTTTATTTTTTTTCCCCCTTTCTCTAGAGGCTAAGAAATCGATATCGTAGGGGGGGACTGTATGAGGGTAGTCACACCTCGTATAACATCAGGCAGTGCATTTAGGTGGTTCGATCGAACGGGAGTCAAGACACGCATCTCTCCACACGCTTCCGGTTTCACACATCTGGTGCTTTACACACACGGGCTATTTTACTTCCACTGGAGTCACGGCTTTAACACGACGCGATCTTTGGGGAGCTCTTGGCACCGATTTTCCCCTTTGACGAAAATTACACGTGAATGTAGATTTATGGTGTCCAGTGGTCAGGGAAATCTGGAAAACCGGGAATTGTCAGGGAATTTTAGAAATCTGGAAATGTCAGGGTAAAGTCGAGAAATTTTTTCGATTTATCTGGATTTTGTACATCGTTTAACGTATTTTTTCTGAATAATTTAAAGTTTTTAGAAAATAAACTTTCCTTTGGCTCTCTCACTACACTAATTTTCTGTTTTGCTAAACATCAATTTATTTATAAGCGTGGTCGGTAATTTATATTTTCATCGTCGTGTTATTTTATTTCATGTGTTCAACTGAGACAAAACTATAAAAAAAAGATGAACTACTAAACAGTATCATCTAATTAAGTTGTTCTCTTACACTAAACGGTCAGGGAAAACCTGAAAAAGTCAGGGAATTTTTTTTATTGAGTTTGCTTGACACCCTGAGATCGCACAGTACTGGTTCTATGTAAAATTAAACGAATTAATATCTGGATACAATACAAGTGAAATTATATATTTGAACAGAGTTTCAAGTATTATATCGCCAGTGCTTAATTAACAGTAAGGTTGATCCGACACAACTGGCTACAGGAAATCTTCCTTTATTCAAAACACAGTAAACAAATTTGCTAGGACTTTATTGCCTAATGCTGGAATATATATTTGAGATTCCAAGGCTTGCATCTCGGAACACGTTCTTCATTCTCATTCGCCAGTTTAAAGCTCACGTCTCGAGACGTTTACTTGAATATCAGAACTGTTGTCGCAATTTGAAAGATTCCATCGTTAAACGATTGATCCGCGAGAAGTGGGACACCCTGTACGTTGACGCGTTCAGCCGAGGATCACTTGCATCGGACACTTGCATGGGAATTGATTTTCATTTAGACGGGATCGCCATAAAGTTTCGCCCGCCCATTCAGTTCGCTCTTATCGTCACTTATCGTTTTACACCATCGCGCGTTTTACACACCTAACCGATCATCGCAAAAACTCCATCATCACCGAATCTCCCAGGGACATTTGCTACAGTTCTGCCTAATACACCGCTCTCATTGCCACGTCTTTCCTATTAACAGTACTTGAACAGTTCATTTTTTAAGTGTTCACAGCTCTCATTTCGCATCCCCAAACAAGTTGCCAAACGAATTTTATATCTCACACTGTCGGAGACTTGTAAATAATTCCATAGCTTTGTAACTTTGTCTTCACTGTCGTGGGTGGCACAAGTCTCGAGTTCCGTTTTTTAGTTGAAATATAGCTAATGTAGAATGTCAATTAGATTAGATGTGCGATTCAAGAGAGGAATCGACACGTACTTGCTTTTTGATAATCGCGAGATAGAAAGTTTCAAACTTAAAGTAACGGTAGTGTGACAACATTTCAGTATTTGATATACGAAATTAGAGAGTATATTATATCGGAGTACACTGTAGTATATTGCTGTACAAGCTGACTTTCCTTCGATGTAACGTAAGGACACGGCAATATCGAATATCTGAAAACCCAGAAATTTTCCCCCGAGTAACAATAAAGAACTCCATAGAATTGTTTTTGCAATACATATATATATATTTAGCAATTCTAAGCAATTCAATTAAATACGTTAATTTATTAAAAGAGGGTGAGACCAAGCAACACAACTTTCGATTGGTTTTCTCCACGGATGCTCGTCATTGTCCAATTTTAGAAACGTATGTATCAACTTGGACAATCAATTTTATACGTTGATGCGTAGATTCACCTTCTACTTTGTCGATGCTATGGAAATTTCTGCCCCGATCTCAATCCCGTTCGATATTGTGCCCTCTCTGTTGCGTTGCGTCAGGCAAAACTCGCCTTGTGCAGGCTAACTCCACTGAGTTCTGAATGACGGAAACACTTTTTTTTCTCAAACCTTGCGAATTCGCTTATAAAATATGTACAGGGGAGACGCCCTTCCGCTGTTCTTACTGTCCGAAAGCATTTACGCGGAAGGATCACCTGGTGAACCACGTCAGGCAGCACACGGGTGAGTCACCGCACAAGTGCCAGTATTGCACCAAATCCTTCACGCGGAAGGAACATTTGACCAATCACGTGCGTCAACACACAGGCGAATCGCCACACCGATGCCACTTCTGCTCCAAGTCATTTACTCGTAAGGAGCATTTGACGAATCAT
Organism: Vollenhovia emeryi; assembly: GCF_000949405.1. Classification (NCBI taxonomy): domain Eukaryota; kingdom Metazoa; phylum Arthropoda; class Insecta; order Hymenoptera; family Formicidae; genus Vollenhovia; species Vollenhovia emeryi. The sequence continues at coordinate 443,511 of NW_011967216.1, read as the reverse complement.
GTGCGCATCCACACTGGCGAATCTCCACATAGGTGTGAGTTTTGCCAGAGGACGTTCACTAGGAAAGAACACCTAAATAATCATCTCCGTCAACATACCGGAGATTCCTCACACTGTTGCAACGTGTGCTCCAAACCATTCACAAGAAAGGTACGTTGGCTTCTTAATTTTTCTATTAAGACATCTGGTCGTTTAATTAAATAGGGAAAGACAATTTCGTCTTATAAAAACGAATAAAACATTCAGATTTCTTCGTGTAATAATATCGCGTAAAACTTTGTATTGTTCTTAACGCGTTACCATAGATTAGAGAACCTGTCATCAGAGACTGGCCATAAGAGTTCGTTAAATTCCTGCCAGAGCGAGAGAGAAACATAGGCTATCTCACCCTTTTACAATCGTTACGATCGTAGAAGAGTGAGATAGCCTATGTTTCTCTCTCGCAGGAATTTGATTAACTCTTATGGCCAGTCTCTGATTACAGGGTCTCTACCATAGATATAACCTTTTAATTGAGTCTGCCTCTCTATCCATCGAGTCTCTCTCTTGCCAGACAATATTCATCATGTCCCTTTCTTAATTTTCTGTTACAGGAGCATCTCGTGAATCATATGCGTTGCCATACTGGTGAACGTCCATTCGTGTGCACAGAATGTGGCAAGAGTTTCCCGCTGAAGGGCAATCTCCTCTTCCATATGCGCTCGCACAACAAGGGCAGCAACGCCGAGAGGCCGTTTCGCTGCGACCTGTGCCCCAAAGATTTCATGTGCAAAGGACACTTGGTCTCGCACCGGCGCTCGCATTCAGACGAGCGGCCGCACAGTTGCCCGGATTGCGGCAAGACCTTTGTCGAGAAGGGCAACATGCTGCGACACTTGCGCAAACACGCGACTGAAGGCCCGCCGACACAAGTTAGCACACCCTCGGCTATACCGCAATCCGGCGTTCTACCGATACCGGCAGCGGCGGCAGTCCTGGTAGGACATCCATTAGCACCACCGGCACCGCCTGTTGTGCCGCAGCACACGGTGGTCGTGCCGACACCGCCCGGTGTATTGACATCATACTAGATTGAGAGAAGGAAAAAGTAGAGGAGAACGTGCGAAAGAAAGAATGGGGAAATGAAAGGAGAAATAAAAGGGAATGAAACGAAAGAAAGAAGGCATTTGAAGATGATACATGCTGTGTATACTTAATATATGATTGCGTCGAAGAAGTGTGAAGATTGTGCGCCATTCATCGTTTCCTTAAGGACCTGGATTACAGTGGATTTATCATGCGCCGATTAAATCAACGGTGTCTCGCGTACTGTTCGATCCGCTTCGCGACGCCGCAGCAGCTGCACACCATTTCCGTTTCGCAGTGAACTTTGTTCAGGACGATATAGAGCGATTGCTCGTGATACGCGCGTGAGAACGCGCATTAGAACATTGATGGCGGTTATTATCCAAAGTTTGGTTTTGCTTCGTTTATGCTTGTAATTGATAAGTCGATTATGGTGACGAATATATTAATGTATTCGTTCCAAATTTGTGCAAGAGATGCGTATCACATACTATATCGCAAAATTTTGCGACCTTGATGAATGACCTTGATGATGAACATGTAATAATTCTATTTCGTTATACCTTAGTAACCTTCCATAATTTTAACAAAGAGGCACTAATTATAATGTCAATGACATCTCGGATTATGTTTGCATGTTACTTTCACGTGAGGAGTGTGTCTGCGTGCATTCGCCAATTAATAAGGTTCTCGATGGCACGTAATAGTGGTGTCCGGCAAAGTATATTTGCGAGTAACGAGAGTAACGATTTCGAGTATATGTATATTTTCTTGGGAAAATATGAAAACTATATTAATATAAAACTATACCTCAAGTATAGTAAGTCATTATTTGCAAATATATTTCAGCCAATATTGGGACATTTAGGCGATTATCCAGATGCAAATCAAGAGTACAGTGAAGTTTAGCCATGATTTAGTGATACAATATTGACCATTGCTTTACGTTAATACTGACGAAATACTATTAAAGACAACCATTACTTGGAAGATAATTTCGTAATTGGAAAGTACAGACATTGATACTGTTCTTGCAGCATTGAAACAATATATTTATACATATATGTGCTTCATAAACAATATTTTTATTGCGACGTAATAATATAATAAGATTGCATTTCTATCCCGTAGTTATTACCCGTATGGATAATCGTGGATAACAATAGAAGTGCAATTCTGAATAAAAATCTGATTTCTCTCAATTCTTTTATCAGATTATAGTTACACATACATCCATGAAACATCAGGATAAATTATAAAATCAATATCACATTGTGAACTAGTCCTCCAAATTTCATCAACCAAACGAACTTCGGTCCTGTAACCATCGTCGGTCTTTAATAGTACATTGTTAGTGGCATTAATTATTGACTTCTCCGTAATTTTTGTATGAAAGTGCATCGTTACTTTCACAAGAATTTCACTCGATCCGGAGTGGTATTTCGAATTGTGAGTTTTATATTTGCAGAGAAACTTTCGTACGAAAAATATTGTCGGCAGAATAAGTGATGTACATCTAGCATTGTTATGATTGCTTGATTACTGTTAGCAATTAATTAACGCTAAAATGCTTTCGGAGTTAATTTCTAATTCTTAGACAAAAAAATTATTACATGCTTATATATTCACTCGTGATTCTAAAATCCTGAACTGACGTTTATGGTCTAAATATCTGGATGTTTAGTAAGATGGCAAGCGTATAGAAATCTTACTGTCATAAAATATTACGAAATTATAATATTCGGACAAAGCTGCAAAATGAAGGATTGTATTTTATTTGAAAGAAAAAGTGCATTTCGACCTTGTAAACGCGACATAGAAATACTTATGTATCCAATCCTTTAACTTAAGCGTTATTCGCTATGATGTTTTAGTTTTAGTTACTACAATCGAGTGCAATATGGCTACGCCGCATTTTGTTTAAGGAGGCAGAAACAACTGCAAACGAATACCACTGATACCGGATCCGGTAAACGTACAGACTAACAGATAGTAAACTGATGTATGTATGTGTGAGTCAAGTTTCACGCGTTACCGTGGACAGACATTCGCGTTTTAAGTTCGTCATTAAATTTAATTATTAATTATTAATTATCTTTTTGTACCATCTATCCCGAGAAAGGAGGAACACTATCACTGTAGCGATCATCCTGTAAGGCCATGTATTTCATATTTACCATTAAGATAAAGGTAAAGAGAGATAAATAAGTGCGGCAGCGCGGTGGACGATTGAGCGCGTATTCCCGTGTGAACCTTCAGTCGGGCTTCGAGTTTCGGACCTGTGAAACAATGTAAGAACGGGGTTAAAACTCGCGTCCGCGATCGATCATCGCGCCGTCGCGTTTGCGTTAAATATATAATTATGTATAATATTAATAGTACCTATCAAATAGGCATTATATAAAGATGACGACAAATTTATTAACGCGCGTTTGTGCGTCACGCGTGACCCGCATGCGACGAAAGTTGTCCGCAAGTCGGTAGAAGATCTAGATATATATATAAATATATATATAATGAATATATAATATACTATAAGCATATTGAGAAGTACAGTTAGGTATCACATGTACTATTTAAAGTAACGAAACAGTGGAAAAACTTGAGTGTACTGCAGGGTCATCTTATATATGAAATACCGTGCGGAATTTACCTACATTATGCGTAGACCTTTGTTATATTCTCGGGAAAAAAAAAAAAGGACAGGTGAGGACGATAATAGGTAAGCATAGATAAAGAGAGAGGATCATCGCGAACTTATACACTTATACATGGGATGGACAAATATATATGTATAATATATATACTGCTCTCGTGCTTATATACATTATGTATATATACTCTGTAACATACACAAGTGAGGCAATCGCCGGGGGGAGAAGCGACCAGACCCATTTTTTTTCTTCGGATGAGAGGGAACATACCTCCAACGAGATACACACGTAAAGAGAGAGAGAGAGAGAGAGAGAGAAGGATGGAAGAAAAAAGGAACAATTCCTCTGCAATTGACCTATGCATCCCGCGCGACAACATTGCTAAGAAGAAAATGTAACAAGGAATAAATAGAAATAATGTTTATATGAATTATTATGATTATTAATAATGATACTATCATACGTTACGAGGATAAAAACTAAGAGTTGATTCATGCTTTTAAGAGATTTAGTTTCGTGCTTGTTTAAAGATAAAGATGAAGATTAACGGCAGGCAGTCAGGATCCAAACGTTCGACGTTTTGGGTCGAAGCGGGTTCGCGCGTTCGCACGGATACCGGGCATCGTCGTCCTGCGCGACATTACGTTGCACCTGGAAAGTCGCGGTGCAACAACACGTGTCCGCAACGTAGTACGAACGTAGTTAACAGCCGGGCGCTTCGGCTCAGAGCGAGATAAACGTGGTGAAGGAAAAAAGATTCAAAAAAAAATATTATTTACTTTAGATAGAACAAAAATATGTATAGAATTTTATTATGCACCATTGTAATATTATGTATCCCAGTTGTGACACAATATACACTGGTGTTATGTTAAATGTGGAAATTACGCGTATCAATCTTCTTTTGTTTGTGTGTTCCCCAGTGCTTGTCTCATCGTACTAACGACACTCGATATTCCGATAAGATTAACAAACCCTGTGGTCTTGGTTCGTCATGTGTCCATGCGAGTAGAAGTCCGATCGTTTTTTTTTGTACAAGACAATGGATATATTTGTACATGGAAAAAGGTGCGACGTGTGTGTTGTTTCCTACCTTAAGAATAAAACTTACGTTAAACCCTACACATCATTTTCTATAAGGAGGCCATTGCGATCGCTTTTCTTAAACATGTAACACTGCTGGAAAGACGAATTCTGCAGGGCTGTGTAAGTGACGGGATAGTTGTAGATCAGACTCTGCATCTCCTCCTGTCTCGTCGTAAATTCGTTCGAGTTCTTACGAGCTGCGCAAAGAAAATTAATTCCATCTCTTCTCCGTGCGAGACGAAACTCGGCAAGTCCGATTGTTACTTACCCTCGTTCACGAAGAAATTGGCGAAATACTGCGATGGTATGGTAGCATTAGCCCCGTGAGGAATGTTCTTCCCGGTCACCCATTCGTACAGGTTCTTCTCCGGATGGAACTGCAATCCGTAGAACGGGAACTGCTTGTGCTCCAACGTGGAGATGAACTCCAGGCCATTCTTATCGCGATTCAGCGACAACACGTGAAATTCGTCGGTTAAATTCACACGGTGCAAATTCTGAAGCAGAAAACGATACAAGCACAATGATCATTATAGTCGATGTAATATTATATTGGTACTTTATAGAATTAGTAACTTGTTGTATTACACAATTTGGACTTTCTCAACTAATTGTTTCTAAGGAAGACACTTGCCTCCCTCGTAACGCAGAAGCGATGATAATTCGCCGTGACGTTCTTCGTGGTCAGAATTGTCAAAACATCCGGCGGAGCGTTCTTAAATAAATTACTTTTTCTAAAGTCTGGAAAAAAGTTTTTATTTTTTTGAGTAAACGGAACCGCGCGAGGAAGCCAGTCTTGAGTTAAAAATGCAACATTGTAATCCAGGAAGAATTGACGGACATTTTATGCAAAGATAAAAGTAACAGGGAGAATAATGAAAATTGGAAAAGCAAATAAAACGGAAGAGAACACGTTTCTGGTACACCTTGAAAAAAAGTATTCACCGCGTGTGAGTTCCAGCGGAAGAGGCTGATTGCTGCTGGAGCAACTTGTTCTGTGCTCGACGCGATTCGCTGCGACATACGTCAAGAGCTCGAAGCCGAGGCAGATACCAAATATCGGGAAGTACACGCCTCTCGCGTTGATCTCCTTCGCGATTCTATCAACAAACAGACAGAAAGATGTACATTCGAATCATCGGAGCGGCTCTGAGCGCGTCGCAATTGTCTTTTATTCCGTAGTGACCTGTAAATCGCGACGCCCGCATCGGCGTACCCTTCCTTTGAAAAGAAAAACGTCGAACCTCCCGGCCAGAGGACTCTAGAAAAATATTGCGTTTAGAAGGCGATTATACGTGCGTAACGTTTTAAAAGTGATCGAACACTGCGTACCCGTTGACTTTGCTTAAGATATCCTCGTAGTACGAATCGTTCCCGCCGATCCTGTACAAAATTACATGTTTTGATTCATGCATATATGAATTAAAATAGTAACTAAATCTAATGATACCGAGGCATCTTCTACGTCTATAAATTCTGTTAATTTGAACCGAGATACCTTCTACGATTATTTGTACGTAAGAAATATAAGAAATGTTTATAAGAAAGGGGTAAACCGCTGACCAACATCATGTACATACACGCCTACTAATGCCCTAGTGGGCATTGCTGTGTCTTATCTTATTTTATCTTTATAATGCCTCAGCAAGGCCTAATGCCCAAGCTAATACACATTAATGTCGCAAATTTGTACACCACAATGCCCTCAGCGGCTTACCCCTCGTAAAACGCCAAAGACTCTAGATAAGCATTACTTTCTTAATTTCGAAGGTCGTTAAATTCTCCCTAGCAGCACAGTGCATTGGCTAAATATTGGTCCACTGTTGGTTATATTAAAAATGCATTTGCGATGCAAGAAATGTACTGGCCGCTATTGTCCAACGTAATATTGGCCATGAAATAAATGTAAACATTGCACGATAATAATTATATAATACTAGATTTATAGTGGAAGTGCATTGGCCAATATTTAACAATGTAATAACAATATTGGTCTAATGTTGCATCAATGGACATATTGGCTAGATAAGAAAAGGCGTCCATCTCACATTATTGGATCAACATTGGGAATATTGGATTTACATTACATCCCAACATTGCGCCAATGTATTATGCTACTAGGGATCCTATTCGTCATTCGATTAACTCGTAACACATATCTCGTACTATAAAATAAATAATTATATTGCAGAGAAGTTGATTGTTTTTTCAAAAAGTTATATTGCACGAGCATTTAAGTTGCAAATCGATGATCGAGTATAATGGCAGAAATGTTGGTCATTACCAAATCGGGACGGGTCGAGCGCCGGCACCCTCCACGAACTTCACGTACGACGCAGCGATGTAGCTGTGATACTGATTGGGATACTTCTTATTTAAACCATAACTTATCTCCTGCGTCAGAATACCTTGAAGGAACAAACGAGGCACAGTATTATTTCTGTCCGAAGCGTCAGCGCGAAAGACGGCCAATCTTCAAAAGATGCATACTCGAATACTCGGTGAAAATTGACTTTTGTTCTCAATTCTTTTACTGTAAAAATTTAATGTTTTCAACCAACCAAGTACCTTCGAACAAAACTGTTTTGCTGCACTTATCTTACGTAGATATGATATTTTTATATTTAAAAACATTGCCGCGAAAGTGGAGCCTTGTGAAAAAGTGAATTGTTTGTTTTGAAAATAATTTTTAATTATTATAATATATTTTTATTATAAAATTATTAGAATAATTCAAAATGTCGCACAAAAGGTTAAATTTGTTTAAGAAAAAAATTGTATTTAAATGTTTCGTATAAAACTAATAAAATATACTTTATTTGTCGCAGCAACTAAATTGACAATACGCAGAGAAAAGTCCGCTATTATAAGATAAATTTCTAATATGAGATGGCAGGTTGTCAGCATCGAAATTCAATCGCAAATCTTTTTTCGCAACGATTACACAATCTAACAATGAATTTTTCACTAAACGGATCTCGCTTCAAGGGCAATAAAGTCACGGTGGAATCAACTGACGATGCCCATTAATTGAACAGAAACCCCGTTATCCCATATTAGGATCCTGTCTATAATAAGGGACTTTCCTCTATACGATTCATCCTCGAATCATTTCGATTCGAAATTTTCGAATAATTCAGATTCGATTTATAGAAATTTAAACTCGACCCCGAATTGTCCGACTCGATTTGAATTCGAATATTTCGCAGATCTTAAACTTACGCACGCAGACGAGATTGCCGGCTGGCCGTGAACGAAAAGCTGTCGCGCTCTTCTCGACGAGTTTCAGAACGCAAGAGATCACGCTGCGAGCAGCCGCGATTTGCAAATGTGGAGCGTCTCGACCGATTATTCCTAATGCGTGAAGAGAAAAACAGACGAAAGGATTCTCGCACAGGGGATCGAGCTCATCGAGTTCTTGCCGCGGGAAGGAAAGGGATCGAGCACGCTCGTCTCTCGGCGAAACCTAACCTCTCCTTTTTCAGGGCGGGAGCAAAAGTACGCCGCGACGCGCGGCCGATTTGCGCGGACTCGCCAATTCCTTTGGGTAAGACTCACCGATGATCGGCCGATCGTTCGACTTGCCTCCGATCCTCACGACTGTAAAGACAAATGTCGTAAATAGAATCGTCCACGGACCGTTCATCGTGATACGAAATCGTAGACTTTTTCCCCTTTTCCCTCTTGACGACGGGTGGAAGAGAGTGTGCGTGTTCCCGTTGCTTCTAGTCAAACAATGACAGTCGATCGTGTTTTAATTGCAATCGTTATCAGCGTCAGGCTATTACATTTGTCGCGCGACAAATTTTTCAAGCTTGTCGATTGGCTGCGGAATAGATAATTTCTGGATACTCGAGAACTTTACTATTCCGCAGCTAATCAACGTGCTTGGAAAAATTTCTCGTGCGTCAAAATGTAATATATTAGCCTTATCGCTGTACACGTCGCCTGTACGCGTTATCGTGTCTTATCGTGCACGCGCGCACCAAATTAGCGTAAGCTATGTTAGCTTATGCCAATCTACGTCCGCTCAGGTTCGCCGAGATAATTATCGGAAAAATACAGACCGTGCCGGTCGTGATGTCGCGTCGCGGCTGCATCGATGTTCATCGCGTTACTCGTGTCACACTCTGGAAAATCGATGCGACGAGTGCCTATCCAAGACCGAAATGTGTTCAATTTTAGAATACTCGCCGAATGTATTCGTAACCACGTTTCGCCCCACACAGCACGCGTAGGTTCTAAGAAAGTTCTAAAAATATCATAAAAGTACCCTAGCGGAAAAAGATTCTATAAATAACTACAAAAAATTGACTTGAAATAGAAATTTGTAGAAATTTTTATATCTTCGTTGAGACGTTAATTTTTTTTGTAAAAATGTCTACGACATACTACCACAAATTACAATGTTCTCGAAGCAAGAAATTATTGCAAGTAGCATTTCATGAAAATGTACAATTTTTAAAAATTAGTACAAAACTTTGCTAGTTTGAAAAATTTGAGAAACAACAAAATCTTACAGAATTAAGATATCTGCTTACTTGTAGAATATTACAAAAATTAACGAAAGCGTTCTAATTCTAGCATTTTCATGCTGCTTTTTATAACGCTTTTTGTAGAATTTCTTACATTCTTTTCCCACGTTTGTCCTGCGCGAAACGGTATATGAATTCACAGTTTAATCAAAAAAATTACCAGGAAAGGCTCTACATCCTGCCATAGACTCGCATTGGCCATTTCTTATTTGTTGTTTAGTTTTAATGAGAGTCCTACTTTAACTATATTT